>NW_017616646.1:0-13927 GCF_001879475.1 Ipomoea nil
GGCTAGATATATGACCCTTTTATATATGTTAATAGTACATATATTTCAAGTTTTTATATGATTTGCATCCTACACTCAGACTATGAATTTAAAGTAAAATTTTAAAACTCATCATATAACCAGTATAATTATAATACAATCAACAGTATCCTATTAACTTAGAATTATTATGGGTAGAAATGTATTTCTTGACTACATAGTATAAATCTGGATATCATATAAAACCTTCGACATTGTATAACTAGTCTAACTAATAAAATTTAGTATGAATAAGGAGATGTAGCTTAGATGGTAGAGCGCTTGCTTAGCATGCGAGAGGTATGGGATCAATACCCAACATCTCCACTTTGAAAGCCTCGTAAGTGCAAGGTGTGAACAAAACAACTAACCTAATCAAATGAAAGTATTAAACAAATCCCATGAGAAGTGTTAATTTATGGCATCACCCCAATCAAATTGAAAGTAAATAAATTTGAGGAGAAGTGTCAATTACGCCCATGAAATTTAAAAATATGCCCGAATGGCACCAATTCTTAAAATCAAGCATGAAATTTAAAAATCATCCAACCTCGTTAGCTGGCCCAAATGGCACCACCCCACCTCGTTAACCGGCACAAATGGCACCACCCTAATTCTTAAAATCAAGCACATCCTAGGAGAAGTGTCAATTACGCCCATGAAATTTAAAAATATTTAAACCAACCTCGTTAGCCGGCCCAAATGGCACCACCCCTAATTCTTAAAATCAAGCACTTCGTGGGCGCTCTACTCCACCAGAAGTTGAAGGTTTTTTTTCTTTTTCTTCATCCTACTCATTGTCTTCTTGGGCTAGATATATGACCCTTTTATACATGTTAATAGTACATATATTTCAAGTTTTTATATGATTTGCATCCTACCACTCAGACTATGAATTTAAAGTAAAATTTTAAAACTCATCAAATAACCAGTTATAATTATAATACAATCAACAGTATCCTATTAACTTAGAATTATTATGGGTAGAAATGTATTTCTTGATTACATAGTATAAATCTGGATAACATATAAAACCTTCGACATTGTATAACTAGTCTAACTAATAAAATTTTAGTATGAATAAGGAGATGTAGCTCAGATGGTAGAGCGCTTGCTTAGCATGCGAGAGGTATGGGATCAATACCAGCATCTCCACTTTGAAAGCCTCGTCAGTGCAAGGTGTGAACAAAACAACTAACCTAATCAAATTGAAAGTATTAAACAAATCCCATGAGAAGTGTTAATTTATGGCATCACCCCAATCAAATTGAAAGTAAATAAATTTGAGGAGAAGTGTCAATTACGCCCATGAAATTTAAAAATATGCCGAATGGCACCAATTCTTAAAATCAAGCATGAAATTTAATCTTAAAATCAAGCATGAAATTTAAAAATCATCCAACCTCGTTAGCTGGCCCAAATGGCACCACCCCACCTCGTTAACCGGCACAAATGGCACCACCCTAATTCTTAAAATCAAGCACATCCTAGGAGAAGTGTCAATTACGCCCATGAAATTTAAAAATATTTAAAAATCATCCAACCTCGTTAGCCGGCCCAAATGGCACCACCCCTAATTCTTAAAATCAAGCACTTCGTGGGCGCTCTACTCCACCAGAAGTTGAAGGTTCTTTTTTCTTTTTTTTTTCATCCTCCTCATCGTCTTCTTGGGCTAGATATATGACCCTTTTATATATGTTAATAGTACATATATTTAAAGTTTTTATATGATTTGCATCCTACTACTCAGACTATGAATTTAAAGTAAAATTTTAAAACTCATCAAATAACCAGTATAATTATAATACAATCAACAGTATCCTATTAACTTAGAATTATTATGGGTAGAAATGTATTTCTTGATTACATAGTATAAATCTGGATAACATATAAAACCTTCGACATTATATAACTAGTCTAACTTATAAAAATTTAGTATGAAAAGGAGATGTAGCTCAGATGGTAGAGCGCTCGCTTAGCATGAGAGAGGTATGGGATCGATACCTAGCATCTCCACTTTGAAAGCCTCGTAAGTGCAATGTATGAACAAAACAACCAACCTAATCAAATTGAAAGTATTAAACAAATCCCATGAGAAGTGTTAATTTATGGCACCACCCAATCAAATTGAAAGTAAATAAATTCGAGGAGAAGTGTCAATTACGCCCATGAAATTTAAAATATGCCCAAAATGGCACCAATTCTTAAAATCAAGCATGAAATTTAAAAATCATACAACCTCGTTAGCGGCCAAATGGACCACCCCCACCTTGTTAACCGACCCAAATGCACCACCCCACCTTGTTAACCGGCCCAAATGGCACCACCCCCACCTTGTTAACCGGCAAATGGCACCACCCTTAATTCTTAAAATCAAGCACATCCTAGGAGATGTGTCAATTACGCCCATGAAATTTAAAAATATTTAAAAATCATCCAACCTCGTTTGTACACCCCCCCCCCCCAAAAAAAAACAAGGCACGATTGAAGCCCTAACACAAGCAGATTAACAACAAAACTAGCACAACGGAAGATAACGGAAACTGGATAAAAGAAATCCAAAAAGGGGTGTATGCCACGTATACCACACTAGGTAACGCTAAGGCAACAATCTGCAAGTGTATAATACTATCCCAATACATCAATCTAAACAGTCTAAAAACATTGGCGCACAGGCCACAAAAACACAAAGGTGCTAAGCTACCAGGCTCTAGACATCGCTCTCGTCTAAACATCACCTGAAAGATACAAAGATAAACATTGGGACGACGCCGGTCAGCGAATAATGCTGGTAACCCACCAATACCGTTAAGTATCATAAATAGGTAGATATAAGATGTAAAAACCATTTTCGAAACGGAATACATATATATAAGTCAAAAGCCAAGATCAACAGTCAACACAAGACTCATCACACTCAAGACCACACGGGAACACATCCCAAACCACAAAGGTTAACCCAACACAAGGATAAAGACTCACCCAACGGCAACACATGCCAAAACACACAAGCCTCCGTGACTACACACGTCACGAGAGAAGATCACACAACACCGGCTTTACAAGCCCTCGCAACATCACCCATCACGAGTTGGTATGCCTTCCTTATGCCCTGTTCCAACCTTATGGCTACCCCCAACCTTGTATCTTCTTTCCAACCATTACCTCCAGGATCCCCTGTACAGCCAAGTCCAACCTTATTCCGGGACCGTCGTCCCCCACCTATAACCACCAACGAACCACCACCAATCACGGCAACACATGCCCGGATAACACATGTTATCCCCAATCACGTGGACCCATCACTCAGGCCACAACTCCATAATCACGTCACGGCCACCACGAGGGCCGCTGCAATACCTTGGTGACTAGTGTCCCATACCACTAATCGTGCAATCCAGGTAGAGCCACACACGCACCACCACTCACACGAGAGTCAAACAACGGATTACAATGAAGGTATGAAACATACTCAATCAAGGAACGGGTCACAACCAACGACAACAACGATGGATAAACACAGTTATCATCAACCAACGGAAGGTACAAACAACACACACGCTAGCATTAAGACAACAAACTAGCATGCTTATCAACGGGGAAACTCAAGATAGTTCGAGGAACACACAAGACACCTCTTGGTCCAACGAAACACAATGTTGAACACTTAGCACGATTCAAGACACCAAAGTCCTACATGGATACCTACCATATAGTTCTAGACCTACGAAACATCAAGAAGACACTCAAATAGTTCACAAAAGAACAACGGGAAGCCAAAAGATCAAATACCAAGACAAACAAATCACGGGGAACAAATCCCGAACCCAACTCCACTCGTGTACCCGCGGTGGACCCATGGGTAGGCCCCTACCCGTGGTTCTGCCCGCGGGTACACCACCCACATTCCCATGTACCTGTGGGTGGGTGGCGGGTAGGTCTCCCCGCCGTTCCGCCGCCGGGTACATGCTCCTATCTAAATAATCCCTTCGGGATTTTCTTCTCCAAACACAAATTCAAGTCCAAAAACATGCCAAATCTCTCCAACACAACAAAATGACTTGAACCATGGAAAATGCCAAGCAATGGCACAAAGGAACCCTAAACACAAGCTCTAGATATGCAATATCACAAGATAAATGCATAAACCCTCACATTTCATAGCAAAACACAAGTAGAATCCAAGAAATCACATATAGGTAAGCAAAATAGGTTTTGTAGAGCATGGGTTACCTCTTGAAGACCAAAAGACTTCTCTTTACACCACAACAAGCTCTCCACTAGGCTCACTTCTCAAACCCACTTCAAGATCAAACCAAAAGATCATAAAGATCCTACCTTTAAGAAAAAGACAACTAAGATGGAACCAAAAAGACTAGACAAGCTTAGATCTTACCCTCCTAGATGCCCAAATAGGTGAAAGGTTGAATCTTGGAAGCAAAACTTGGAATCTTGACAGGGTCTCAACTTGGCTTGGAGAATAAGCTACACTTCTTTTCTAGAGAATGTAGAGATATTTTCTAGGAATTGTAAGGAATGAAATGAAGAAGTCTTCTACGTTAGGTTACAATACTAACTCTTGGTGAAAAGACAAGGCTACCCTTACTAACCCTTAGAAAGTGTAAGGAACAAGGGAACTCCTCTCTAAGCACAAGGTACAACACAACTTAAAGATTGACTAGTCAAATACTTGTCCTTGAGTATTAAAAATCAGGATTTTAGGAATCAATTCTCAAAAGAATTAGAATTAATTACTCAATTAATTCATGGATTGGAGTGTGGATTTTTGGGGTGTCACATCCTCTCCCCCTTCAAAGAAGTTTCGTCCCCGAAACTTGGGTACAACGAATTAAAAGCAAATGGTAACAAGGAAACGAAATTGTGACAAGAAATTTCAAGAACAACTCTTTTGGTCAAAACTCCAAAAGTACTCACAAGGGTTCCAAAGCAAAGAAGAAGACATTACGAATTCAAGGATTGGTCAAGAGTTAAAAGAACGGATAGATTGAGCATCAAGAATTCTACCTCAACACAACAACCAACTTCTAGACAACAACCAAGAACTCAACAACTAACTCCAAACACCAACTAACACACTAGCTAAACAACAAGGCAACAAGCAAAACAAGCAAGCACACAAAGCACACAACAACCTAGGAAAACGAGGTACCTTCCACAAACAACTCAGGGTACCGCTCCCGCATCGATGCCTCCAGCTCCCAAGTAGCTTCCTCAACCCCATGATGTGACCACCAAACCTTCACCATCTTAACAGATTTCCTACGAGTGTCCCGAGTCTTAAGTCCAAAATCCTGAGCGGCCTTTCTTCGTAAGACAAATCTTCATCTAACGGTATCACTTCTGGTGGTAAAACATGAGCCGGATCGTGAACATATCTCTTGAGCTGCAACACGTGAACACGTTATGCACTCTATCCAACTCCAAAGGCAACGCCAAACGGTAAGCCAAACTCCCAATCCTCTCCAGATTTCATACGGGCCTATAAACCTAGGGCTCAACTTCCCTTTCTTTCCAAACCGCATTACTCCCCGGGTGGGAGATACTTTCAACCAAACCTTATTCCCAACCGAAAACTCCACCTGTCTTCTAGCCAAATCAGCATAAGACTTTTGACGATTCTGAGCCGCTTTCATCCTTTCTTGGATCTGTTTAACTTTCTCGGATGTGTCCAACAAGTATTGTGGTCCCAACACTATCGTATTGACAAGATCCTCCCAACAAATCGGACTGCGACACTTCTGTCCATAGAGAGCTTCATAAGGTGCCATGCGAATACTCGAATGATAACTATTGTTGTAAGAGAACTCTATCAAATCCAGATGGTCCTCCCAAGATCTTTGAAAATCTAGCATACAAGCTCTCAACATATCTTCGATAGTCTGTATAGTCCTTTCTATTTGCCCATCGGTGGCTGGGTGGAAAGCAGTACTGGGACTTAGCTTAGTTCCAAGAGCTGCTTGCAAGGATTTCCAAAATTGAGACAAGAACCTTGAATCTCTATCGGAGACAATATCCCTCGGAACTCCATGATACTTTACCACTTGGTTGACATAGGCTTGAGCCAACTGTGTCATAGTCCAGGTCTCCTTCATTGCAATGAGGCAGACAGTCTTGGTCAAACGATCAACTATCACCCAGATTTTGTCCTTACCCGAACGGGTCGTCGGTAGTCCTCCCACGAAATCCATAGATATAGAATCCCACTTCCCTTGTGGAACTTCTAATGGTTGTACCAACCCCTTTACCTTACAACGCTCTGCTTTTACTTTCTGATAGTTAAGGCATTTCCCAACAAACTCTGCAACTTCCTTCTTCATATTAGGCCACCAGAAGAAGCCCTTCACATCTTTGTATAACTTGTCTCCCCGGGGTGAACCGAATAAGGTGTGTTATGGCCCTCTTCTAAAATCTGTCGCTTCCACTGATCACATGACGCGGGTATGCATACACGGCTTTTGTACCTCAACACCCCATCCACAGATAAATCAAACGGTCCCCCTTTTCCTTTAGCTAGGTCATCCCTTACCTTGGTTAAAAACGCATCCTTTTGCTGCTCTTCCTTAATCTCCCCAAAAATGTAGGTACAATCCTTAAGTTATAGCAACGAACTTCTGCCTCCACATCTCCCTGTTCCACCACTTCCAAGCTCATCCGTTGAAGCTCCTTACAAAGCTCATCCGCCACCACCCAAATAGAACTAGCGGTATGCTTCGATTTTCGACTTAAGGCGTCCGCCACTACGTTAGCTTTCCCTTCGTGATACTGAATATCTAACTCATAGTCCTTGATGAGTTCTAACCACCTTCGTTGCCGCATATTGAGATCCTTTTGGGTGAAGATATATTTGAGACTCTTGTGATCCGTGAATATCTTGCAACGCACCCCATATAGATAATGCCTCCAAATTTTCAAAGCAAACACCACGGCGGCCAATTCCAAATCGTGGGTAGGGTAATTTTCTTCGTGAACTTTAAGCTGACGTGAGGCGTAAGCAATCACTCTCCCATTTTGCATCAATACACAACCTAGTCCTTTCTTGGACGCATCACTGTATACCTCAAACCCTTCCGTTCCTGATGGCAATATTAAGACTGGTGCAGTCGTGAGCCTCTCCTTCAAATCTCGAAATGCTAACTCACAAGCTTGATCCCAAACGAAAGGCACTTCTTTCCTTAGCAACTTAGTCAATGGTTGAGCCACCTTGGCGAAATCCAAAACAAACCTTCGATAATAACCTGTCAAGCCAAGAAAACTCCTTACTTCTGACACCGATGAAGGTACAGTTCAATCCTTCACTGCCCGTATCTTGTCCGGATCCACAGAAATCCCTCTACTATCAATCACGTGGCCTAGAAACGTCACACTGTCTTTCCAAAACTCGCACTTAAAGAACTTGGCATACAACTGTTCTCCCTCAAGATCTGAAGTACCGTCCGAAGATGTCCAACATGCTCTCTCTTATCTTTCGAATAAACCGAGATATCGTCGATGAACACGATCACAAAATCGTCGAGGTGGGGTTTGAACATTCTGTTCATCAAATCCATAAAATCTGCAGGGGCATTAGTCATCCCAAACGGCATAACTGTAAACTCGTAGTGACCGTACCGAGTCCGAAACGCAGTCTTAGGAATATCCTTGACTGCTACCTTTATCTGATGGTATCCTGACCTCAAGTCAACTTTGGAAAACACTCCCGCGCCACAGAGTTGATCAAACAAGTCGTCTATTCTTGGAAGAGGGTATTTCTTCTTAATGGTAACTTGGCTCAGCTCCCGGTAGTCAATACACAACCTCATGCTTCCGTCCTTCTTCTTTACAAACAAGACCGGAGCTCCCCATGGTGATGTACTTGGCCAGATATAACCCTTGTCAAGGAGTTCTTGCAATTGAGCCTTCAACTCTTGCATTTCAGGCGGAGCCAAACGATACGGGGCTTTAGAGATGGGTGCAGTGCCCTGCATAAGATCCACTGAAAATTCCACTTCCCTAGCAGGCGGCATACCCGGTATTTCTCGGGAAATACATCAAGAAACTCATAGACTACGGGAATAGATTGAGCTACCTCTCCTTTTGCTTCCAAGTTCTCGACTGAGCACAGTACACTTCATTACCCTTGTCCATATACCTCTGCATCTTCACCATAGACACTAGCTTAATTCCGGGTTCTTCCATCCTTCCACAGTATGACACTCTCTTCCCGCTGGGTCCTCATAGTACTACCTTCTGATCCTTGCACAGAATTTGGGCTCTAAACCGCCCCAACCAGTCCATACCTAGGACCACATCTATCCCGTCCAAGTCGTACTGGATTAGATCACTAGGTAACTCTTCACCTTTGATACAAATCTTGATGCCCTCAAAAAGACGGTCACACATCCTAACTTCTCCCGATGCTACCTTCACGTTAAACCTCACTCCCGTGCCCCCAGATAAATCCAACTTCTTCACGAGGCCGGGTGATATAAACGAGTTAGACGCCCCTGAATCAAACAAGACTGTTGCTGGCACAGATTGCACAAGGAAGGTTCCCACTACTACGTCACTGTCACTTGTTCGAACTTCATTTAAGGTGAGCACCCTCTCTTGAGATGACCCTACCGCCGGATGATGAACCTCTATCCTTCCATACTCTCTTACATCACGGTGTGCTGGCAAGGTCGCTGCACTAGGACTTACTCTTGTGGACGTACCACTCCGGATCCACCGCTCAATTACCCCAGAGGCACTGCTAAGTTCGGCCAGCCGAGATTTCTTAACCACTTCACCCACATCTTCTAACACTGAGGTTCGCTGGCGAGGAGGCATCACAGACTTCTGCTACAACAACGAGGTTACCAAAAGAGCAAACAAGCAAGACAGAAACCAACACACATCACACCGCGCAACCTAGAGTCCTAAGCCTAACACTTCGCTTCTTAAGGTCGCTTAGAGGTCTCAAAACACACTTAACCACTTAGAAAGTCTAGACTTAACTCTTCCTAGGCTCAAAACCAAGGCTCTGATACCAACTGTAACACCCCCCCCCCCCCTAAACACAAGGCCCGATTGAAGCCCTAACACAAGCAGATTAACAACAAAACTAGCACACGGAAGATAAACGGAAACTGGATAAAAGAAATCCAAAAAGGGGTGTTATGCCACGTATACCACACTAGGTAACGCTAAGGCAACAATCTGCAAGTGTATAATACTATCCCAATACATCAATCTAAAACAATCTAAAAATATTGGCGCACAGGCCACAAAAACACAAAGGTGCTAAGCTACCAGGCTCTAGACATCGCTCTCGTCTAAACATCACCTGAAAGATACAAAGATAAACATTGGGACGACGCCCGGTCAGCGAATAATGCTGGAACCATCAATACCGTTAAGTATCATAAATAGGTAGATATAAGATGTAAAAACCATTTTCGAAACGAAATATATATATATATAAGTCAAAAGCCAAGATCAACAGTCAACACAAGACTCATCACACTCAAGACCACATGGGAACACATCCCAAACCACAAAGGTTAACCAAACACAAGGATAAAGACTCACCCAACGGCAACACATGCCAAAACAACACAACCTCCGGTGACTACACACGTCACGAGAGAAGATCACACAACACCGGCTTTACAAGCCCTCGCAACATCACCCATCACGAGTTGGTATACCTTCCTTATGCCCTGTTCCAACCTTATGGCTACCCCAACCTTGTATCTTCTTTCCAACCATTACATCCAGGATCCCCTGTACAGCCAAGTCCAACCTTATTCCGCCGGGACCGTCGTCCCCCACCTATAACACCAACGAACCACCACCAATCACGGCAACACATGCCCGGATAACACATGTTATCCCCCAATCACGTGGACCCATCACTCAGGCCACAACTCCATAATCACGTCACGGCCACCACGAGGGCCGCTGCAATACCTTGGTGACTATTATCCCATACCACTAATCGTGCAATCCAGGTAGAGCCACACACGCACCACCACTCACACGAGAGTCAAACAACGGATTACAATGAAGGTATGAAACATACTCAATCAAGGAACGGGTCACAACCCAACGACAACAACGATGGATAACACAAGTTATCATCAACCAATCGGAAGGTACAAACAACACACACGCTAGCATTAAGACAACAAACTAGCATGCTTATCAACGGGGAAACTCAAGATAGTTCCGAGGAACACCCAAGACACCTCTTGGTCCAACGAAACCCAATGTTGAACACTTAGCACGATTCAAGACACCAAAGTCCTACATGGATACCTACCATATAGTTCTAGACCTACGAAACATCAAGAAGACACTCAAATAGTTTCACAAAAGAACAACGGGAAGCCAAAAGATCAAATACCAGACAAACAAATCACGGGGAACAAATCCCGATCCAACTCCACTCGTGTACCCGCGGGTGGACCCATGGGTAGGCCCCTACCCGTGGTTCTGCCGCGGGTACACCACCCACATTCCATGTACCTGTGGGTGGGTGGCGGTAGGATTCTCCCCGCCGTTCCGCGGGTACATGCTCCTATTAAATAATCCCTTCGGGGATTTTCTTCTCCAAACACAAATTCAAGTCCAAAACATGCCAAATCTCTCCCAATACAACAAAATGACTTGAACCATGGAAAATGCCAAGCAATGGCACAAAGGAACCCTAAACACAAGCTCTAGATATGCAATATCACAAGATAAATGCATAAACCCTCACATTTCATAGCAAAACACAAGTAGAATCCAAGAAATCAAATATAGGTAAGCAAAATAGGTTTTGTAGAGCATGGGTTACCTCTTGAAGACCAAAAGACTTCTCTTTACACCACAACAAGCTCTCCACTAGGCTCACTTCTCAAACCCACTTCAAGATCAAACCAAAAGATCATAAAGATCCTACCTTTAAGAAAAGACAACTAAGATGGAACCAAAAGACTAGACAAGCTTAGATCTTACCCTCCTAGATGCCCAAATAGGTGAAAGGTTGAATCTTGGAAGCAAAACTTGGAATCTTGACAAGGGTCTCAACTTGGCTTGGAGAATAAGCTACACTTCTTTTCTAGAGAGATGATAGAGATATTTTCTAGGAATTGTAAGGAATGAAATGAAGAAGTCTTCTACGTTAGGTTACAATACTAACTCTTGGTGAAAAGACAAGGATACCCTTACTAACCCTTAGAAAGTGTAAGGAACAAGGGAACTCCTCTCTAAGCACAAGGTACAACACAACTTAAAGATTGACTAGTCAAATACTTGTCCTTGAGTATTAAAAATCAGGATTTTAGGAATCAATTTCTCAAAAGAATTAGAATTAATTACTCAATTAATTCATGGATTGGAGTGTGGATTTTTGGGGTGTCACATCCTCTCCCCTTCAAAGAAGATTCGTCCCGAAACTTGGGTACAACGAATTAAAAGCAAATGGTAACAAGGAAACAAAATTGTGACAAGAAATTTCAAGAACAACTCTTTTGGTCAAAACTCCAAAAGTACTCACAAGGGTTCCAAAGCAAAGAAGAAGACATTACGAATTCAAGGATTGGTCAAGAGTTAAAAGAACGGATAGATTGAGCATCAAGAATTCTAACCTCAACACAACAACCAACTTCTAAACAACAACCAAGAACTCAACAACTAACTCCAAACACCAACTAACACACTAGCTAAACAACAAGGCAACAAGCAAAACAAGCAAGCACACAAAGCACACAACAACCTAGGAAAATGAGGTACCTTCCGCAAACAACTCAGGGTACCGCTCCCACATCGATGCCTCCAACTCCCAAGTAGCTTCCTCAACCCCATGATGTGACCACCAAACCTTCACCATCTTAACAGATTTCCTACGAGTGTCCCGAGTCTCTAAGTCCAAAATCCTGAGCGGCCTTTCTTCGTAAGACAAATCTTCATCAAACGGTATCACTTCTGGTGGTAAAACATGAGTCGGATCGTGAACATATCTCTTGAGCTGCAACACGTGGAACACGTTATGCACTCTATCCAACTCCAAAGGCAACGCCAAACGGTAAGCCAAACTCCCAATCCTCTCCAGGATTTCATACGGGCCTATAAACCTAGGGCTCAACTTCCCTTTCTTTCCAAACCGCATTACTCCCCGGGTGGGAGATACTTTCAACCAAACCTTATTCCAACCGAAAACTCCACCTGTCTTCTAGCCAAATCAGCATAAGACTTTTGACGATTCTGAGCCGCTTTCATCCTTTCTTGGATCTGTTTAACTTTCTCGGATGTGTCCAACAAGTATTGTGGTCCCAACACTATCGTATTGACAAGATCCTCCCAACAAATCGGACTGCGACACTTCTGTCCATAGAGAGCTTCATAAGGTGCCATGCGAATACTCGAATGATAACTATTGTTGTAAGAGAACTCTATCAAATCCAGATGGTCCTCCCAAGATCTTTGAAAATCTAGCATACAAGCTCTCAACATATCTTCGATAGTCTGTATAGTCCTTTCTATTTGCCCATCGGTGGCTGGGTGGAAAGCAGTACTGGGACTTAGCTTAGTTCCAAGAGCTGCTTGCAAGGATTTCCAAAATTGAGACAAGAACCTTGAATCTCTATCGGAGACAATATCCCTCGGAACTCCATGATACTTTACCACTTGGTTGACATAGGCTTGAGCCAACTGTGTCATAGTCCAGGTCTCCTTCATTGCAATGAGGCAGACAGTCTTGGTCAAACGATCAACTATCACCCAGATTTTGTCCTTACCCGAACGGGTCGTCGGTAGTCCTCCACGAAATCCATAGATATAGAATCCCACTTCCCTTGTGGAACTTCTAATGGTTGTACCAACCCCTTTACCTTACAACGCTCTGCTTTTACTTTCTGATAGTTAAGGCATTTCCCAACAAACTCTGCAACTTCCTTCTTCATATTAGGCCACCAGAAGAAGCCCTTCACATCTTTGTATAACTTGTCTCCCCCGGGTGAACCGAATAAGGTGTGTTATGGCCCTCTTCTAAAATCTGTCGCTTCCACTGATCACATGACGCGGGTATGCATACACGGCTTTTGTACCTCAACACCCCATCCACAGATAAATCAAACGGTCCCCTTTTCCTTTAGCTAGGTCATCCCTTACCTTGGTTAAAAACGCATCCTTTTGCTGCTCTTCCTTAATCTCCCCCAAAAATGTAGGTACAATCCTTAAGTTATAGCAACGAACTTCTGCCTCCACATCTCCCTGTTCCACCACTTCCAAGCTCATCCGTTGAAGCTCCTTACAAAGCTCATCCCGCACCACCCAAATAGAACTAGCGGTATGCTTCGATTTTCGACTTAAGGCGTCCGCCACTACGTTAGCTTTCCCTTCGTGATACTGAATATCTAACTCATAGTCCTTGATGAGTTCTAACCACCTTCGTTGCCGCATATTGAGATCCTTTTGGGTGAAGATATATTTGAGACTCTTGTGATCCGTGAATATCTTGCAACGCCCATATAGATAATGCCTCCAAATTTTCAAAGCAAACACCACGGCGGCCAATTCCAAATCGTGGGTAGGGTATTTTCTTCGTGAACTTTAAGCTGACGTGAGGCGTAAGCAATCACTCTCCCATTTTGCATCAAATACACAACCTAGTCCTTTCTTGGACGCATCACTGTATACCTCAAACCCTTCCGTTCCTGATGGCAATATTAAGACTGGTGCAGTCGTGAGCCTCTCCTTCAAATCTCGAAATGCTAACTCACAAGCTTGATCCCAAACGAAAGGCACTTCTTTCCTTAGCAACTTAGTCAATGGTTGAGCCACCTTGGCGAAATCCAAAACAAACCTTCGATAATAACCTGTCAAGCCAAGAAAACTCCTTACTTCTGACACCGATGAAGGTACAGTTCAATCCTTCACTGCC
>NW_017616647.1:0-20503 GCF_001879475.1 Ipomoea nil
CAAGAAAAAGCCAAATGGAGTCACATCGACTGAGGGACTCGCGAGAAAGGGAAAGGAAAAGGGCCCCGACCCTTTGTCGTTTCCAAGAAAACCAGAAGTAGTCGTCTCGACTGAGGGACTCTATGAGAAAGAGAAAGGAAACAAGGCCCAGACCTTAGTCGTTTCCAAGGAAAAGCCAGAAGGAGTCGCCTCGACGGAGGGACTCGACGAGAAAGAGAAAAGAAACAAGGGCCCAGACCCTTAGTCGTTTCCTAGAAAAGGCCAGAAGGGGTCGCCTCGACTGAGTGACTCGGCGAGAAAGAGAAAGGATACAAGGGCCCAGACCCTTAGTCGTTTCCAAGAAAAACCCAGAAGGAGTCGCCTCGACAGAGGTACTGATGTTATCACATATTTGCTTGTTATTATAGTTATTTTGAATCATCACAGTGATTATGTTCTTTAATTTTGTCTATTTAATACATATTTTCCTTGCTATTATCATTTAATTATGGTTCACACTTGTTTTGAATGTTTTACGGTGTTTGTTAGTGTTTTTGAACCATTCTAGGTCAAAGATATGAGCAAGGGAAGTTCAAGGATGAGTTTTGAGCAATTTTGGACAAGTTCGGGACCCAGAGGACTCGACGCGTCGAAAATTTCCAGTAGCATCAGAAGTCGAGACCATCAGGTCTCGACGCGTCGAGCGAGGCGTGAATAGAAGCCTTAATCACGACAAAAGGGGCGTTGGCTGCAAGATATCAAATTCCAATTTCCAACTTCAATTCCAAATTAAAGAAGGGCGGCAAGTCCTTTTAATTAATTATAGGAATTATAATTTGAGTCCAATTTTGTACAAGATTCCTATTTCATCTCATTTGACAATTTTTACAAGATTCCTATTTCATCTCAACTTTGTACCCACTAAAATCCCTCCTTCCTCAACCCTAAAAAAACACACGGAGAGATTTTGAGAGTTCTTTGTAGACAAGAAAGAGAGAAATCAAGAGGCTCAAGTCGTCTTTGGAAGCAAGGAGGAAGCCAGGGAGATTTGGGGAGAATCGCTTGGTTAATTCTTGTACTCTTCTGATGATTTGTATTCCTTTATTCATATTTGCTATGTATAATTTAGCCATGCTCGGCTAAATTCCTTAGGGATTTTTGGGTGAATTTGTTTATGAACCTATGTGCCTAGTTCGTTAATTTCTTAATATATTTATTGTTTGGTTTTATGATTTGTGTTGCAATCTTGTTTTAATCTGTTGTTGTTGGTAGTTAAAGGCCTAAATTACTAGCTTCACAGTCATGTTTGTGTCACCAATGGGAGTTGGGGCATAAATTAGGGCACACACGATTGCACCTAATGGTTGGTCCTTGGGAAAGGGAACTCATTAGGGGAAGTTTATTCTAGATTATTGCTCATCGGGAGATGGTAGTAATTAGGAATAATTGAATGCTGATCTTTGATTTTATTGGGTGTTTAAGCCATGGAGTGGAAATTCACTAGGAATAGAGATTACGGGAGTAATTCGATTCCACTTTGCATTCCCATACAAATCTTAATTCCAAACCAAATATTACAAACGTTAATTGGCACTAGGTGATTAAACATTGTGATCCCAAGAATCCTATTTTGCTCTATTGTCTACAAAACCTTGCTACTTATTTTATTCTGCTTGTTATTTTATGCAATCAATCAATCTTCAAGTTTTGTTCGGACTAGTTTCATATGAGTAACCTAGTAGCTAGTGATTAGTACACCACCTCTCTGTGGTTCGACAACCCGAATACTCCGGGTATTATTTGTTTGCCCCAAATTACAGCAATCAGGTACTCCGGCGAGAAAGAGAAAGGAAACAAGGGCCCAGACCCTTAGTCATTTCTAAGAAAAAGCCAGAAGGAGTCGCCTTGACTGAGGGACTCGGCGAGAAAGAGAAAGGAAACAAGGGCCCAGACCATTAGTCGTTTCCAAGAAAAAGACAGAAGGAGTCGCCTCGACTTAGGGACTCGGCGAGAAAGAGAAAGGAAACAAGGGCCCAGACCCTTAGTCGTTTCCAAGAAAAAGCCAGAAGGAGTTGCCTCGACTACGGGACTCGGCGAGAAAGAGAAAGGAAACAAGGGCACAGACCCTTAGTCGTTTCCAAGAAAAAGCCAGAAGGAGTTGCCTCGACTGAGGGACTCTGCGAGAAAGAGAAAGGAAACAAGGGCCCAGACCCTTAGTCGTTTCCAAGAAAAAGCCAGAAGGAGTCGCCTCGACTGAGGGACTCGGCGAAAAAGAGAAAGGAAACAAGGGCCCAGACCCTTAGTCATTTCCAAGATAAAGCCAGAAGGAGTTGCCTCGACTGAGGGACTCGGCGAGAAAGAGAAAGGAAACAAGGGCCCAGACCCTTAGTTGTTTCCTAGAAAAAGCCAAAAGGAGTCACCTCGACTGAGGGACTCGGCGAGAAAGAGAAAGGAAATAAGGTCCCCGACCCTTAGACTTTTCCAAGAAAAAGCTAGAAGTAGTCGCCTCGACAGAGGGACTCTGTGAGAAAGAGAAAGGAAACAAGGGCCCAGACCCTTAGTCGTTTCCAAGAAAAAGCCAAAAGGAGTCGCCTCGACAGAGGTACTCGGCGAGACAGAGAAAGGAAACAAGGTCCAAGACCCTTAGTCGTTTCCAAGAAAAAGCCAGAAGGAATCGCCTCGACTGAGGGACTCGGCGAGAAAGAGAAAGGAAACAAGGGCCCAGACCCTTAGTCGTTTCCATGAAAAAGTCAGAAGGAGTCGCCTCGACAAAGGTACTCGGCGAGAAAGAGAAAGGAAACAAGAGCCCAGACCCTTAGTCGTTTCCAAGAAAAAGCCAGAAGGAGTCGCCTCGACTGAGTGACTCGGCGAGAAAGAGAAAGGAAACAAGGGCCCAGACCCTTAGTCATTTCCACGAAAAAGCCAGAAGGAGTCGCCTTGATTGAGGGACTCGGCGAGAAAGAGAAAGGAAACAAGGGCCCTGACCCTTTGTCGTTTCCAAGCAAAAGCCAGAAGGAGTCCTCTCGACTGAGGGACTAGGCGAGAAAGAGAAAGGAAACAAGGGCCCAGACCCTTAGTTGTTTCCAAGAAAAAGCCAAAAGGAGTCACCTCGACTGAGGGACTCGGCGAGAAAGAGAAAGGAAACAAGGGCCACGACCCTCAGTCGTTTCCAAGAAAAAGCCAGAAGTAGTCGCCTCGACTGAGGTACTCTGTGAGAAAGAGAAAGGAATCAAGGGCTGTAACACCCCCCCTCCCCCCCAAAAATACAAGACTACTTAAAACGAGTCTTAACACCTGCAGATCAAGCACAAAACTATCACAGCGGAAGATAAAAAGATAACTGGATAAAAGGAATCCGAAACGGGGTGTTATGCCACGTATACCACACTAGGTATACGCTACGGCGACAATCTGCAAGTGTAACACTATCCCAAAAACATCCAAACTAGAACAGTCCAAAGACATTGGCACACAGGCCTCAACAACACTATCTAAAGATACAGGTGCTAAGCTACCGGCTCTAGACATCGCGCTCGACTACGCATCACCTGAAAGATACAAAGATAAATATCGGGGCGACGCCCGGTCAGCGAAAGATGCTGGTAACCCACCAATACCGTTAAGTATCATAAATAGGTAGATATATAATATGAAAACCATTTTCGAAACGGAATACATATATATAAGTCAAAAGCCAAGATCAAAAGACAACACAAGACTCGCCACTCACAAGGACAAAACCGGGAACACATCCCAAACCACAAAGGTTAACCACACACAAGGATAAAGACTCACCCAACGGAAACACATGCCAAAACACCACACCACAAGCCTCCATGACTACACACGTCACGAGAGAAGAGAACTCACCACAACAACGGCTTCACAAGCCCTCGTGACATCACCCATCACGAGTTGATACGCCTTCCTTATGCCCTGTTCCAACCTTATGGCTACCCCCAACCTTGTACCTTCGGTGCCAACCATTACCTCCAGAAAGCCCCTGTACAGCCAAGTCCAACCTTATTCCTCCGAGACCGTCGTCCCCCACCTATAACCACCAACGAAAACTCACCAATTCACGGCAACACATGCCCGGATAACACAATGTTATCCCCAAAACACGTGGACTCAGCCACAACTCCATAAAATCACGTCACGGCCACCACGAGGACCGCTGCAATACCTTGGTCACTAGCGTCCCATACCACTAATCGTGCAATCCAGGTAAAGCCACACACGCACCACCACCCACACGAAACAAGCAACGGATTGCAAAAGAAGGTATGAAACATTCTCAAACAAGAGACAGGTCACCACCCATCGACAACAACGACGGTAGCATTAAGATAATAACTAGCAAGCTCAACAACGAGGAAACTCAAGATAGTTCCGAGGAACACACAAGACACCACACGGTTCAACGAAACACAATGTTGAACACTTAGCATGATACACAACACCAAAGATCATACATGGATACCTACCATAAAGCTCTAGACCTACGAAACATCAAGAAGACGCTCAAATAGTTCCACAAAAGAACAACGGGAGGCCAAGAGATCAAAGACCGAGACAAACGAAACACGGGGAACAAATCCCACTCCAACCTCACCGTGTTCCCCGCGGGTGGACCCACGGGTAGTGCCCCACCCGTGGTCCCGCCCGCGGGTACAACACCCACAAGGCATACGTTCCCGCGGGTAGGCCGGCAGGTGGTGCCCCGCCCGCCGTTCCGCCCGTGGGTACGTCCCTGTACCACAACAAATCCCTTCGGGGATTTTCTCCTCCAAACACAAATTCAAGTCCAAAACATGCCAAATCTCACCAAGCACAACAAAATGACTTGAACCAAGGAAAATGCCAAGCAATGGCACAAAGGAAACCTAAACACAAGCTCTAGATATGCAATATCACAAGATAAATGCATAAACTCTCACATTTCATAGCAAAACACAAGTAGAAGCCAAGAAATCATATATAGGTAAGCAAAATAGGTTTTGTAGAGCATGGGTTACCTCTTGAAGACCAAAAGACTCTCTTACACCACAACAAGCTCTCCACTAAGCTCACTAGCCAAACCCACTTCAAGATCAAACCAAAAGATCATAAAGATCTAACCTTTAAGAAAAGACAACTAAGATGGAACCAAAAAGACTAGACAAGCTTAGATCTTACCCTTCTAGATGCCAAAATAGAGGAAAGATTGACTCTTGGAAGCAAAACTTGGAATCTTGACAAAGGCTTCTTTTGGCTTGAAGAACAAGCTATTCTTGTTTTCTAGAGAGAAGGTAGAGATATTTTCTAGGAAATGTAAGGGAATGAAATGAAGAAGTCTTCTAGGTTTAGATTACAAAACTAGCTCTTTGGTGAAAAGACAAGGATAACCTTACTAACTCTTAGAAAGCGTAAGGAACAAGGGAACTCCTCTCAAAGCACAAGGTACAACACCACTTAAAGATTGACTAGTCAAATATTAGTCCTTGAGTATCAAAAATCAGGATTTTAGGAATCAATTCCTCAAAAGAAATAGAATTAATTACTCAATTAATTCATGGTTTGGAGTGTGGATTTTTGGGGTGTCACATCCTCTCCCCCTTCAAAGAAGTTTCGTCCCCGAAACTTGGGTACAACGAATTAAGAACGAAAGATAACAAGGAAACAAAATTGTGACAAGAAGTCCAAGAATATCCCTTTTGGTCAAAAACTCCAAAAGTTCTCACAAGGTTCCCAGGCAAAGAGAAAGACATTACGAATTCAAGGATAGGCAAGAGGTCAACAAACGGATAGATTGGCATCAAGAACTCTAACCTCAACACAACAACCAACTTCTAGACAACAACCAAGAACTAAACAACTAACCCAAACACCAACTAACACACTAGCTAAACAACAAGGCAACAAACAAAGCAAGCAAGCACACAAAGCACACAACAACCAAACACCAAGCTACCAAGGCTAAGAAACAACGAAGAAAGAAACGAACGGGGTTACCACAACACAACTAGAACTCTTCACTCTCCGACTATTCGGCCTCTTCAGACTCTTCTTCTTCTTCCTGATCTGCTTCTTCCTCAACTTCTTCGTCACCACCCAAACTCTGAACTGCAAGGCTCAACTTCTTGGCATGAATCTCAAGCTCAACAGCTAACTCTGCTCTCTCAACAGGTGCTTTCCTAGCAACCTCTTCAAGCGTGATGTACTCACCACTATCCAACTGAAAAAGATTACAACTCCGGAGATTGGCGGTATCCAACACCATCTTTCCCACAGCCTTCGAGGGACAACCATCCACACTAACACCTTTCTTAACCAAAATCCAACTTAACACCATGCCATACGGCAAACTCTTCCGATTGTGATCCCGGCAAAAACACCATGTGTTGCATCATCAAAGCAGGCAGATTGAACTTAACCATATTCTTCAAACAGAAAGCAAAGGTACACTCCAACTTACCCAACAAACTGCTCTTGTTGTTGTTAGGCAACAAACAATCTGACACCAACATAACCAAGATCCTTTATTCCGCAGACAACCACTTCTTTTCCAGCCTCGAAGCTTGAGTGAAACCACTCGTACGGCCAAACAGATAGCTCAAATAGTCACGGTACCCCATTGTATCTGTACTAATCCAAGAATGACCACTGTACTGAGCCACTCCAGAAGCAGACAAACTCAACAACTGGGCTAACCTCTTCTCAGACAACACAACCTTCACACCTCTCACCTTAGAGGTGATCTCAAGCCTTTCACCTTCCTTCGTCACCACCATGTGACGGTAAAACTCTTTCACCAAACTCGGGTAAGTCTCGGCCCTTATGGCGAGAAAACCATCTAACAAACCTTGAAACTTAAGCAAATCCAACAAGGAACTTGAAAAAGATTCCGGATCAAAAGCTTTACCTTCAAGCACAAGGTAGTGGGCATCCACCCATTCCGCTTTTCTAGCCAAGCTTGACCTTCTAGGCATGGTGAAAGATGATCCAAAGCTCAACAAACAAAGCCCACAACTTCTTCTTCTTCTACCACACTCTCGCGGCTCTCTCTCTCTCTCTCGAGCTCTCTCTCACTCTCGAGCTCTCGCGGCTACTCGGTGACACGGCACAACAGACGGCGGCGGCGGCGATGGGACGGCGAAGCTCCGGCGGCGAGGCGGCGGCGAACAGCGACGGGCAGGTGGCGCTGGGCGACGGGGTGGGGTGGCTTTGGGTAGCTCACGGGTAGGGAGAAGGAAAAAGATGAAGAGAATTTGGGAAAAGAAATTAGGGGTTTGGGTGAGATTGGGGAAAAAGATGATTAAATTTGGGGATTTTGAACAAAGTGGGATTTCAAGGTTTAGAAAGAATTAAAATGGGTTAGGTTTTAAGAAAGATAATTGGCTCAAGTGGTTTAGAGGTTGGGTAAAAAAGAAATTGGCTAAGGTTCGAAACTCAAAGGTTATAAAGAAACATTAGGCTTAACTTTTAGGCTACACAAGGAAAGATTTTGGTAGGGATTGGCTATTTTTCCAAATCAAAGAATACTTGGAAAATTTAGGGAAAAGCTCAAGGAATTGGTGTAAGAACAACCAAGTCCAAAGGTGAAAGAATTGGTCTAAGCACAAGATAACTCAATGATAGATGGCTACCACAAACAAGATGCCAACTAAAGAGAACACTTAGCAAGAAAAGAGTCTATACTAAGCACCTCAACGAAAAACAAGCAAGGGAAACAAGCCAAGGATTACCAAACAAAGACAACTGCGAAACACAAGATAACACCCAAGGCAACAAAGGACACAAAGACAACTACGAAACACAAGATAGCACCGAAGGCAACAAAGAACACAAAGCTCTCGGGGACACAAGGATAGGCTCAAAAACAAGGGTTACCTGCTAGCTCCTCCTCCACCAGACCCTCCGACTCCGCCAGCGAACGCGCCGTCACAAAAACTCTCCCCGGCGGCCTAGCTCCAACAGCTCCACGACTCGAACTCACTCCCGATGCTCCTCTGGCTCCCGGGGGTGGCGACAACACTCTCTGACCAACAAGCTGAGGACACTCCGCAACTCTATGACCAACAACCCCACAGCGAAAACACTTAAACGCCTGGCCAGAGCAAACTTGACCCGGATGCACCTTCCCACACTTGCGACAACCAACCGACTTAGCTTGAACCGGAGGCTCCATCCTAACTGGTCCTTGAGAAGAAGATGACACAACTCTAGCCGGAAAACTCGGTCGGGGCTTCTTGAAAGCAAAAGAACCACCACTCTCAACTCTCTTCCTAGCCAACTCAAGCGAACTCTTCTGAAGCTGCTGAACACGAAACAGATCCGCGGCACACAGATAGGCATCCTTGAGGGAACTGGGTTTACTCACTGTCAACGTTTTTCGTGCCTCATAATTTAGACCGGCAACGAAACGCTCAACCTTGGCAAGCTCTGTAGGCACCAACACCCTCGCGAAGCGCGCCAACTCTAGGAACTTCTTGTGGTACTCCACCACAGATAGGGGTCCTTGCTGCAGATGAAGGAACTCATCAAACATGGCGACTCGCACATGCGCTGGGTAGAACCTTTCGCGCATTTTGTCCTTGAGCGCGGTCCAATCAAACCTAGGCTCTTCAAGAAAGGCCGGACTGTCGTGAACCCACCACAGATCAGCTTCTTGGCAGAAGTAGAACGTTGCCAGTTTTACTCTCCTCTCTTCGGGACAACCCACCACGGTAAAAAATCTTATCAAACACCCGTAGCCACTCTTCAAGGACTATAGGGTCTTCTTCACCAGCAAAGGAAGGCGGCCGATGCCCAGACACAAGGCGACCCACATCACGGTGCTCAACCGGAGGCGGAGGCGGCGCAGCTTGATTGTTGTTCAACAGAGCTTCACTGAGAGACTGCATCGTCTGCGTCAACTGATGGAGATTCTGGGCGAGCTGCTCGTTGGTCTGGGTCTCTGGGGAGCGGGCGCGAGGACGAGGAGGCATCGCACATCTGCTACAACAACAAGGTTACCACAAAAAAGCAAGCAAGCAAGGCAGAAAACAACACACATCTCACCGTGCAACCTAGAGTCCTAAGCCTAACACTTAGCTCCTTAAGGTCGCTTAGAGGTCTCAAAACACACTTAAACACTTAGAAAGTCTAGACTCAACTCTTCCTAGGCTCTAAACCAAGGTTCAAACCTAGGCTCTGATACAAACTGTAACACCACCCCAAAAAACAAGACTACTTAAAACGAGTCTTAACACCTGCAGATCAAGCACAAAACAAGCACAGCGGAATATAAAAAGATAACTGGATAAAAGGAATCCAAAACGGGGTGTTATGCCACGTATACCACACTAGGTATACGCTACGGCGACAATTTGCAAGTGTAACACTATCCCAAAAACATCCAAACTAGAACAGTCCAAAGACATTGGCACACAGGCCTCAACAACACTGTCTAAAGATATAGGTGCTAAGCTACCGGCTCTAGACATCGCGCTCGACTACGCATCACCTGAAAGATACAAAGATAAACATCGGGGCGACGCCCGGTCAGCGAAAGATGCTGGTAACCCACCAATACCTTTAAGTATCATAAATAGGTAGATATATAATTGGTGAGCTGTCGTAGGCTTCCAAATTAAAACCTTACAAACGTAGTAGCGGGAGTAAGGATCGATCCCACGAGGAGTAACTAGTTTAACTTTTGTGCTCAAATTAAAGGTAGGGGGGTTTGGAATATATCGAGAATAAAGATAAAATAAAAGAGAATTTAAATAAACAAGAAATTTAATTGAATGAATAAAGCAATGAAAATAATATATCGAAAACACTTATAATAGGAGACCTTGGTTAGTAAAGATCCACCACCGGAATTCAACACTGATCATTGATTAATAAAGTAATTAATATGCAATTGAATATTTGTCGTGAAATTATTTCATTTCTGTTTTCCCTTAGTTGTAGGTAAATAAAGCACAAGCGGTTTAATTACCCCTAACTACTAAATAATCTAAGACAAGCGCTATAGATTTAATTTAATAGCAGCAATAGGAACTAGGAAAACCGACAAACTAAATAACACAAGCACAAGCGGTTGCATTTAATTTAGGAAAATATTCTACCCGAGACCAATTATCACTAAGCCGTCAATAATTAACCTCAGTTGCTACTGAATATTAGAATAATTTGTAGCACAACATTATCTAATATAGCAAATAATTATATCAAATAAATAACTAGTAGGCCTCCCTAGCAATTAAATGATACAACTATTCAAATAATTTAGAAGAATATTTAATACTCAAAATGCATAAAAACATATATATAATAAAGTTAAATAAATAACCTTACAGCGTTATGAACTCCGGGGCTTCAATTCACTAAACCAACTAGAAATTAGCCACAAATGGACATTGATAACAACTTCAACGAATACTATAGAGGAGGGAAGAATGAACGTTTTACAATAGAAAAACTTCTACTATTTATACTATTCTTAAAATAAACTCAAATGAATCTCTGCCACTTATTTCCTCCTTTTGCGCCATGGTGCGGTCTTTGGACAACGCTCTCGCCGATGGAAGCGGTTTGATGACATTCTCCACTAGCTGCGCTGCCATGTCTAAATGAAAGAAAGAAAATAGAGTTTGGGGTAAGAAAGAAAATAGAGTTTCAATTTGGTTTGATTGGTAAGCTTTATTATAATATATATATATATATATATATATATATATATATATATATATATAATCATTTATAAAGCAGTACGCCTTATATATATACTAGTATGCATTCTATATATATTATATATATTATATATAATATATTATATATTATATATAAAAAGAACTAATTATTAGATATATTAAATAACTAATGCAAAATTATTATAAAGATGTACCTAAAATATGAGTGTAAAATATGCCTATCAATAATATGAAAACCATTTTCGAAACGGAATACATATATATAAGTCAAAAGCCAAGATCAAAAGACAACACAAGACTCACCACTCACAAGGACAAAACCGGGAACACATCCCAAACCACAAAGGTTAACCACACACAAGGATAAAGACTCACCCAACGAAAACACATGCCAAAACACCACACCACAAGCCTCCATGACTACACACGTCACGAGAGAAGAGAACTCACCACAACAACGGCTTCACAAGCCCTCGTGACATCACCCATCACGAGTTGATACGCCTTCCTTATGCCCTGTTCCAACCTTATGGCTACCCCCAACCTTGTACCTTCGGTGCCAACCATTACCTCCAGAAAGCCCCTGTACAGCCAAGTCCAACCTTATTCCTCCGGGACCGTCGTCCCCCACCTATAACCACCAACGAAAACCCACCAATTCACGGCAACACATGCCCGGATAACACAATGTTATCGCCTAAACACGTGGACTCAGCCACAACTCCATAAAATCACGTCACGGCCACCACGAGGACCGCTGCAATACCTTGGTGACTAGCGTCCCATACCACTAATCGTGCAATCCAGGTAAAGCCACACACGCACCACCACCCACACGAAACAAGCAACGGATTGCAAAAGAAGGTATGAAACATACTCAAACAAGAGACAGGTCACCACCCATCGACAACAACGACGCTAGCATTAAGATAATAACTAGCAAGCTCAACAACGAGGAAACTCAAGATAGTTCCGAGGAACACACAAGACACCACACGGTTCAACGAAACACAATGTTGAACACTTAGCACGATACACAACACCAAAGATCATACATGGATACCTACCATAAAGCTCTAGACCTACGAAACATTAAGAAGACGCTCAAATAGTTCCACAAAAGAACAACGGGAGGCCAAAAGATCAAAGACCGAGACAAACGAAACACGGGGAACAAATCCCACTCCAACCTCACCGTGTTCCCCGCGGGTGGACCCACGGGTAGTGCCCCACCCGTGGTCCCGCCCGCGGGTACAACACCCACAAGGCATACGTTCCTGCGGGTAGGCCGGCAGGTGGTGCCCCGCCCGCCGTTCCGCCCGCGGGTACGTCCCTGTACCACAACAAATCCCTTCGGGGATTTTCTCCTCCAAACACAAATTCAAGTCCAAAACATGCCAAATCTCACCAAGCACAACAAAATGACTTGAACCAAGGAAAATTCCAAGCAATGGCACAAAGGAAACCTAAACACAAGCTCTAGATATGCAATATCACAAGATAAATGCATAAACTCTCACATTTCATAGCAAAACACAAGTAGAAGCCAAGAAATCATATATAGGTAAGCAAAATAGGTTTTGTAGAGCATGGGTTACCTCTTGAAGACCAAAAGACTCTCTTACACCACAACAAGCTCTCCACTAAGCTCACTACCCAAACCCACTTCAAGATCAAACCAAAAGATCATAAGAAATAGAATTAATTACTCAATTAATTCATGGTTTGGAGTGTGGATATTTGGGGAGTCACAAGGGCCCAGACCCTTAGTCGTTTCCAAGAAAAAGCCAGAAGGAGTCGCCTCGACTGAGGGACTCGGCGAGAAAGAGAAAGGAAACAAGGGCCCAGACCCTTAGTCGTTTCCAAGATAAATCCAAAAGGAGTCGCCTCGACTGAGGGACTCGGCGAGAAAGAGAAAGGAAACAAGGGCCCAGACCCTTAGTCGTTTCCAAGAAAAAGCCAGAAAGAGTCGCCTCGACTGAGGGACTCGGCGAGAAAGAGAAAGGAAACAAGGGCCCCGACTCTTAGTCATTTCCAAGAAAATAGCCAGAAGTAGTCGCCTCGACTGAGGGACTCTGTGAGAAAGAGAAAGGAAACAAGGGCCCAGACCCTTAGTCGTTTCTAAGAAAAAGCCAGAAGGAGTCGTCACGACTGAGGGACTCGGCGAGAAAGAGAAAGGAAACAAGGGCCCAGACCCTTAGTCGTTTCCAAGAAAAAGCCAGAAGGAGTCGCCTCGACTGAGGGACTCGGCGAGAAAGAGAAAGGAAACAAGGGCCCAGACCCTTAGTCGTTTCCAAGATAAATCCAAAAGGAGTCGCCTCGACTGAGGGACTCGGCGAGAAAGAGAAAGGAAACAAGGGCCCAGACCCTTAGTCGTTTCCAAGAAAAAGCCAGAAAGAGTCGCCTCGACTGAGGGACTCGGCGAGAAAGAGAAAGGAAACAAGGGCCCCGACTCTTAGTCATTTCCAAGAAAATAGCCAGAAGTAGTCGCCTCGACTGAGGGACTCTGTGAGAAAGAGAAAGGAAACAAGGGCCCAGACCCTTAGTCGTTTCTAAGAAAAAGCCAGAAGGAGTCGTCACGACTGAGGGACTCGGCGAGAAAGAGAAAGGAAACAAGGGCCCAGACCCTTAGTCGTTTCCAAGAAAAAGCCAGAAGGAGTCGCCTCGACTGAGGGACTCGGCGAGAAAGAGAAAGGAAACAAGGGCCCAGACCCTTAGTCGTTTCCAAGAAAAAGCCAGAAGGAGTCGCCTCGACTGAGGGACTCGGCGACAAAGAGAAAGGAAACAAGGGCCCATACCCTTAGTCATTTCCAAGAAAAAGCCAGAAGGAGTTGCCTCGACTGAGGGACTCGGCAAGAAAGAGAAAGGAAACAAGGGCCCAGACCCTTAGTCGTTTCCAAGAAAAAGCCAAAAGGAGTCACCTCGACTGAGGGACTCGGCGAGAAAGAGAAAGGAAACAAGGGCCCCGACTCTTAGTCATTTCCAAGAAAATAGCCAAAAAAAGTAGTCACCTCGACTGAGGGACTCTGTGAGAAAGAGAAAGGAAACAGGGGCCCAGACCCTTAGTCGTTTCCAAGAAAAATCCAGAAGTAGTCCCCTCGACTGAGGGACTCGGCGAGAAAGAGAAAGGAAACAAGGGCCCAGACCCTTAGTCGTTTCCAAGAAAAAGCCAGAAGGAGTCGCCTCGACTGAGGGACTCGGCGAGAAAGAGAAAGGAAACAAGGGCCCAGACCCTTAGTCATTTCCAAGAAAAAGCCAGAAGGAGTCGCCTCGACTGAGGGACTTGACGAGAAAGAGAAAGGAAACAAGGGCCCAGACCCTTAGTCGTTTCCTAGAAAAAGCCAGAAGGAGTCGCCTCGACTAAGGGACTCGGCGAGAATGAGAATCGAAACAAGGGCACAGACCCGTAGTCGTTTCCAATAAAAATCCAGAAAGAGTCGCCTCGACTGAGAGACGCGGCGAGAAAGTGAAAGGTGGGAGACAAGGGCCTAGACCCTTAGTTGTTTTTCGAGGGAAAACTAAAAGGAGTCGCCTCGATTGAGGGACTCAGTAAGGAAAAAAAGAAGTTGAAAGACATAAACAAAAAAATGGGGCATAAAGAAAAACGCGAAGAAAAGCAAAGGGAAAAGCTTCATTCGACTAAGGCCCGAAGGGAAAGCCAGCCCTTACAAAAAAGGTGAAGTTACTAAAAAGCCCTAGACTACGGGGGAGGGGGTTTCGACATTGACTTCCTCTACTTTTTCTTCCGCCAATGTTCCAGCAAGAGGAGCAGGTGAAGGGTCTTCCACAGGAGGAGGCTGTTCAGTCGAAGTCACCAGACTCGCCACAGAAAGAGCCGCCGGATCAGCAGTCGTCGCAGATGTCTCGGCAACTGGAAAATGATTGAACACTAGCTTAAGGCCCCAGCTCTCCGGAGTGAAGGACGGGTCGCGGGCCAAGAGGATGGCATGGATCCGATTGGCAAGTGACCCTCAGCAGCTCGGCGGTTTGAACCTCCTTCGCCTTGGCATAAACCGCCTGCTCTTCCAAGCGACCCTCCTCCGATTGGCGTAGGCGAGTGGCGATGGAGTGCATGGTAGTCTTGAGCGCCCGTATCCGCCTCCTCAGCTCCAGTTGGAAAGTGAGGTTCTAAGAAAAAGGGAAGAGAAGCAGTATTAGAAGAGAATCTAGAGGAAATAGAAAAATAAAGGAGGTCAGCAAAAGAACTTACTCGGTAGTACTGGCTCAGAGAAGCTTCCAGGATGTACTCATCCTGCATCTTGCTCGCCGCCTCCAAATCCTTGGGGAGAATGATGTGTTTGGCCCAATTCTGGACCGAGTAGTTGCCCGCCCAGATCTGGGCATCCTCTTCGAGCTCCAAGCCCGGCCGAATCTTTTTGGGAGGAGGCGCGTCCGACTGCTCCAGTGTGCGCTTGGAGCTGGGACTCTCCGTAGGTACTGGAGGCGGGAGACGAGAAGGAGAAGTGACGGGAGACGACGTCAGGTCCACCATAGTTCGTGGAGGAGTTGGAGTCACCTGGGGAGTCGGCGATGGAAGGGAGGAAGAGGTTGCTTGAGCACCGGACGACCACTGCGTCAGTCGGCGCCTCATCTTTTCAGCACGGTAGGCCATTGCCGGCGTTGGAGCCTCGGCTTCGTCCGAGCTGGTGGAGTCGGAGTCGTAAGGTCCTGCAGGGGAAAGTAAAAGGGTCAGCAGTCGGACCAGGTGAGAAAGTTAAGAAACAAGAAGGTCACAAAAGGCTACCTGAGGTGGTCGTGCCGGCTGGCAAAAGGCCCCATTTCGCCATAGCCAGTACTCGAGACCAGTACTTAACAGAGTGAGGTCCAAAGTTCTTCAGGAACTCGGCACCCTGGATCACGTCCTGGGTGAAGGCAGCGCGCCGGGAGCAGGGTTTGAAGAGGGCAACCGACTACAAGGTGGGGAAAGTGAAGGTTGAGAAAGAAGGGCGGACAAAGAAGATGTAGGGTTTCCAGTCCTTTATGGAATCTGGAAGACCCTCGAACAATTGATGCCCAGGTCGGGAAGAAACTTGGATGAAGCCAGGGGGAGTGCGAGCCGACCTTGTTCACTGTGAACAGGCACCTAAAACGATCTAGGTCAGGCTCACAGAGCCACCAATGGCATAAATTGATAAAGAAGACAAGAAGGCGATGGGAGTTAGGCATGAGCTGACCTGGAACCAGGTTATAATGACGATAGAAAAGAGAAAGAAAGGGATGGGGTGGCACTCGGAATCCAAAAGCCACCGAGTGCAAGTGAATGCCAATAATAAAATTTGGCTATTTTGGAATAATGACTTGGCAGTAACATTTGAGAGTCAGACTGAGCAGTGTGTTACGATATCTTGTGTACACTCTACGGTTCTCACGCCTTTCTGGCTCTCTTTTGTTTATGCCAAGACCAAGGTACGCCTCCGGGACCCCCTGTGGGTTGAGCTGAAAGCTATTTTTTCTAGGATCCCCGGGGGTGTGCCTTGGGCGGTTGCGGGTGATTTTAACTGTCTGTTAAGTGTGGACGAGAAAAAGGGTGGTCTACCGTATTCACACCGGAAGACCACTGATTTTCAGGAGTGTGTCAGTGCGTGTGACTTGGTCGACGCGGCCTATTACGGTTCCTGTTTTACTTGGTGGAATGGGCGCCGTAGAGAGGGCGGCTATATGGATGCGTTTGGATCGGCTCCTCTACACCTCGGTGTGGGAGTCGGTCTTTACGTCATCCGTACGGCATTTGTCAAAGTCTACGTCTGACCACAGTCCGCTTCTAATATCCTTTGAGTTGATAAGTATGCAGGTAACTCCGAAGCACTTTGTGTTCCTGAACGTGTGGATTAAGCACGACGATTTTCTGAGGGTGGTGCGTGATAGCTGGCAGGTTCCTGTAGAGGGGGCCCCTATGTTTGTAATAGCCACCAAGTTGAATAGGTTGGGGAAAGTTCTGAGCACCTGGAGCAAGACTGTATTTGGGGATATCTTTGTGAAGCTCCGGGAGTATGAGGATAGTGTTCAGGCCCTAGAGACTGCCTTACAGCAACACCCGGATGATGAGAATGCTTTAATTGAATATAAAAAGGGTGTTGCTTTGTTACAGAAACAGATTGCTATAGAAGAAGAATTTTGGCAGCAGAAGGCGCGTATCACCGACGTTCAGGATGGGGATAGAAACTCCCGGTTCTTTCACTCAGTTGTTAAGGAACGTAGGCGAAAGCTATATATACACAGAGTGAAGGGTGGTGACGGTGTGTGGCTAGAGGATAGGCAAGGGATTGCTAATCAGGCGGTCTCTTTCTTTGAGCATATGTTCACCGCGGAGGTTGGGGGTTTTGATTTGACTAGGCTGGACTGTGTCCCACGGTTGGTTGCAGAGGAGGATAATGAGGTTTTGACGGCGGTGCCTGAGGTGGAGGAGGTGAAGGCGGTGGTAATGCAGATGAACTCTACGAGTGCGGCAGGGCCGGATGGTTTCTCGGGGCCTTCTATAAGGCTTGCTGGGATATTATTCAGGATGATGTTGTTAGCATGGTTCGGAGCTACTTTGCGGGACGGGAATTTACCAGGGCTATCACGCACACATCTATCGTCCTGTTGCCGAAGAAGCCGAGTCCGGAGACTTTTGCGGACTACAGACCCATCAGCCTATGCAACTTCAGTAGTAAGCTTATCACGAAGCTCATGGTGGTTCGGATGGCTACAGTCTTGCCTCGGGTGTTGTCACGCAGCAGAGTGGGTTTGTGGCGGGCCGGTCTATTACAGATAATGTGCTTCTAGCGTCGGAGATGTGCCACGGGTTTGAGCTTCCAGAACCGGGACATAGTCCTTAAGTTAGACATGGCTAAGGCTTATGACCGGGTATCATGGTTTTTCCTGACTTCGGTGATGCGCCGCCAGGGTTTCAGTGAGGTCTGGATAGATATGGTGTTCCGGGCCGTGTCTAACGTGTGGTATTCAGTGATTGTGAATGGAGTCAAAGAGGGCTTCTTCACGTCTACGCGAGGTCTCAGGCAAGGGGACCCGCTGTCCCCGACTCTGTTTGTGATTGCAGCTGAGGTCTTGTCGGTGTACATTGCGCGGGTCTATGATGGCACTACGGTGCCCTGGTTTACACAGCCGCCACGGACACCACATATCCACCACCTGGCCTATGCGGACGATGTTATTATTTTTAGTACGGCCAGGTTGGGAGCTATTGAGGTCGTGATTGGGGCGTTAAAGGAGTACGAGGAGATCTCGGGACAGTTGGTGAGCTTTCAGAAAAGTGCGTTTTACATGCACCCTCGTACTCCGACCCACGAGATTGAGCAGATTTGCTGGGGCAACGGGCTGTGTGCATAAACAGTTTCCTTTTACATACTTGGGCTGCCCGGTGTATATAGGCCGTAAAAAGTGTATCTACTTTGCCTCGGTGATTGATAAAGTTAAGGCTAGATGCTTGAGTTGGCAGCGCCGGCTGCTCTCGAAGGGCGGGAAGGCAATCTTGATCTCTTCAGTCTTGCAGGCCATACCGTTGCACATATTTTCGGCCTGCGCTCCGCCTAAGCAGGTCATACGGGATTTGGAGAGATGTTATGCGAGTTTTTTCTGGAAACAGTCAGGGGGCGCCCGGTACCACTGGAGTTCGTGGAAAATCCTCTCTCGGTCCTAAGAAGGAAGGGGGGGTGGGGTTCATGGATTTAGACTTGATGGTAAGGGCGGCCAGTGCTAAATTGTGGTGGAATTTCCGGATAGATCATACTTTATGGTCGGACTTTATGAGGGCGAAATATTGCAGTCGGTTCACCCGGTTGCTAAGTTGGTTCAGAATAGAGATTCGCATACCTGGAAGAGGATGCTGGCGGTACGTGATGAGGTCGAGGGGGTTCTCACTTGGCGGTTGTTCCAAGGCCGAGTTAGTTTCTGGTGGGGACAACTGGTCGGGTCTGGGCCCACTTGGCAGGCTTTATCCACACCGGGGGCTTCCTACTCCCGGGAGCTGCTTCTAGACTATGTGTGGGATGGCCAGCTTGATTTGACAGACCACGATGACTTGGCATTTGCTGGGGGTTGGGGCGGACCTGTCCCGCTTGGGGCAGGGCCCGCGTGATATCCCACTCTGGACCATGGCGTCCGACGGTATGTTTTCTTATTCCTCTGCTAAGGCCTTTCTTAGGCCTGCTTTGCCCACTGCACCGGACCCGCTCTTAGCTAAGTGTTGGCGCAAGCACCTTCCTTTTAAGGTGTCCTTCCTGGCTTGGAGGGTGTTCCGAGGGCGGCTTCCCACGGATGACATCTTGACCCGTTTCGGTCATGCGATCGTCTCGAGGTGTCGGTGTTGTCCAGCCCCGGTCCCCGAGTCTATTGATCACATCTTTTATTCTGGGGAAACAGCAAGAGCTGCTTGGAGATATGTTTTGGCGTCCCTCGGCCTCCACTTGCGACACCGGAGTCTTAGGACTTTGATTGCAGGATGGGGTCGGGCGGGGGCGCGTAACCCTCTTTTGTCTTTTGTTGTTTGCAGGTTGCCGTATCTGGTGTTGTGGGAGCTGTGGAAGCACCGTAATGGGTGCATGTACGGCCGAACACACCCAGCGTTGCACCGGGTGATGCATGGGGGTGGCAAAGGGGGTGGCGGAATGCCTGTTTAGGCGTTGGCCCATGCAGCATATCCTGCCCTCTAACTGGAGGACTATTGTGGCATACTTGGAGGCACATGTGCCGAGGCGTGTTATTAGGATGGTCAGGTGGTCTCCCCTGGTTGCCGGGGCGTTAAAGATCAATCTTTCTCGGTCTTCGGCGGCTGGGGGGCTGCGGCCGTGGTGCGCAACCAGGAGGGTGGCTTCTGCTACGGGGTTGCGTGGTCTGGCCACGGGGAGCACGCCGGGGAATGTTCCGGGTCCTTTTCTCTTGCCTAGAATGGTGCGTGGCCGGGGGAACTACTTTGATTGATATAGAGTCCACTTGGGCGGAGTTGGCTAGCTACGGTTGATATCTCTGTTCGTCCGCCGTGGATTCTAGATGATGTTGTGACCAGACTCCCGGTTTCTGTGTTCCTGTGGGGTGGTTAACTGCTTCTGTGTGCCCGTCCAGGGCAATATGCTGCACAGGCGCTAGCTAACTGGGCGGTGGATACGCCGGGGGAGGCCATCTTTCGGAGCCTCAATGATCTGCCACGTAGGGTCCGTGCTTTAACTGATACATGATGATGTGCCCTATGTGTTTTTTGATAATTGATGATCCCCCGTGATTGTACTTGTACTTTGTTTGATTTGTTGGAAATTTGGAAAAAAGAAAAAAAAAAGAAAAAAGAAAAAAAAAAAAGAAAAAACAAAAAAAAAAAAAAGAAAAGGAAAGAGATGCGAAAAAAGAAAAGAAAAGGCTAAGGGATAGAAAAGAATCGAGTGGAAAGAATGAGTGAGAGGATAAGAATAGAGTGAAATGGGAGTGAGAAAAAGGAGAGTTGGGAGGAAAAGAAAGAGTGGATGGGAGTTTAAAAAACAGTGAGTGTGTGAGGTTCTCTGGGTACCGTGAAGCCCTGCTTCGCAGTGCTGAGTCTCAACGTAAGGTGCTGGCGGTACAACAGGGCACCCTAGTCCGGGCTGAACGGTGTGCCGGGCAGGATTATCAAATCCGTTGACCTGGTCAGGCTTGCTGCTGGCCAATAGTAGCTGAGTTCCTTCTGGACTCCGGGGGGGGACGGGCTATTATTTGGGGGGTTGCTTTTGTTCGCGTCAGCCTGGTATAAACTTAAACACTCACCCGAGATAGATGTGATAGTTGGGTCATGGGAACACGATGCTAGCTTGTTCTATCTTGTTTATATTTTTGCAGGTGCTGCTTCTTTGACCTCGGAGGCATGAACTGGTCTTGGG
>NW_017616649.1:0-2500 GCF_001879475.1 Ipomoea nil
GCGCCCGTTGCGGTCGGGGTGCCGCGGTTGCGGCCCGTTGCGGTCGCGGTGGGCCGCGGTTGCGGCCCGTTGCGGCCGGGTGTGCCGCGGTTGCGGCGGGCGGGCCGCGGTTGCGGCCCGTTGCGGTCCGCCGCGGTTGCGGCCCGTTGCGGTCCGGGGGTGCCGCGGTTGCGGCCCGTTGCGGTCCGGGTGTGCCGCGGTTGCGGCCCGTTGCGCCCGGGGTGGCCGCGGTTGCGGCCCGTTGCGGTCCGGGGGTGCCGCGGTTGCGGCCTTCTGCGGTCCCGGGCGCCCCCCTTGCGCCCCGTTGCGGCCGGCTGCGGCCCTCTCCCGCCCCCGCGGTTCCCCCGCCCGCCCCCCCGTCCTTTTCCGCCGGTTCTGTGTTCTGCCTTGGCCTCTGTCGTTTTCCGTCGTTCTCGTGCCCCCTGGCCTCTCCCTTTGTTTTCGCGCTTCTTGTCCTCCTTCCTTCGTGCGGCCCCGCCCTGCCCTCTCTTCCTCTCCCCTTCCCCCCCTCCCCGTCCTTGGCTCCGTCCGCCCCGGCCCTTTGCGGCCCGCTGGGCCTCCCTTTGGCCCTCGTCGTTTTCCCTGCCCTCCTCCTCCCCCGCTTTGCCCTTTCCCCCGCCTTGTTCCCCTGCTCTCCCCTCCCGGCCCCTGCCCTCCCCTTTGCCCCCCCTGCCCGGCCCCCCCCGCCCTGCCCGTGTGCTTTCCGGGCCCCCCGTGTCTCCTGCTGTCCCTGGGGTTTTTTTTTTTTCCCCTCCTCTCGGGGGGGTGGTCGTTGCGGTGCCGGTCGCCTTTTTTCGGCCCGTGTTGGGCCGGGCCCCCCTCGTCCTGTCGGCCTCGTCTGCGTGTTCCCGCCGCTCCTCCGTCTTTTTGGGGCCCGGCCTCGCCCCCTCGGCGTCGGCCGGCGGGGCGGCGCCCCCCCGGCCGGCGCCGGCCCTGCCCCCCCCTCCTTGGCCCGTGCCTTCGGTCCCTCGCGCCCCCGTGCCTCTGCCCTCTCCCGTCCGTCGGTTGTGCGTTGCCGCGGCCCGTGTCCCCTCGTCTCGTCCGCTGTTCGTTCCCGCCTTCTGGTGCGCCGTCGGGGCGGCGGGCGGGCGTTCGCCCTGCCCCCGCCCCGCGTCGCGCCGTGCCGCGTCCGTGCCGTCGGGCGTGGGGGTTGCCCGCCCTCGCCCGCGGCTCGCCGTCTTGTCTTGCTCGCGGCCTTTCCTTCCTCGCGGGCTTCCTCCCTCGCCCTCGTTCGCCGCCCCGTCCGGCTCTGCCCGCGCCGGCCCTGCCCCCCCGGCCGTGGCCCCGTTGGGCCCCCCCCCCCCGTGCCTCTGCGCTCTCCTGTCCGTCGGCTTGTCCGTTCCCGCCCCCCGTGTCCCCCCGTCTCGTCCGCTGTTTGTTGCCGGCTGCTTGTGCGCTCGCTCCGCCTCTGCCCCCGCGCCCCGGGCGTTGTCTTCGCGTCGGCCGTGGGGGCTGCCCCCCCTCGCCCGCGGTCTGGTGTTGTCTTGCTCGCGGCCTTTCCCTCCTCGCGGGCTTCCTCCCCCTCCCCCGCTGGCGCGCCGGCCTCCCCCCCCTGCGTCCGGCGCGCGGGGCCCTTCGGTGGTTCCCTTTCGTCCCTCTCGCCGGGGGCGTTCCTGCTGTGCCGGCCCGCCTTGGTGGGGCCTCGTGCCCGGCTTCGTCCGGGCCGGGTTCCTGTCGCTCCTCGCTCCGCGCTTGGGGCGTCTTTTCCGCTGCGCGCCGGTGCGTGCGTGGTTCTCGGCGTGTGCGGTCCGGTTGGCTCCCTGCTCGCGCCGCGCCGTCCTGCCCCGCCCGCCTCTTCCTCCCCGCCGCCCCCCGCGCGCCCGGCCTTGGTCGCCCGCCGGCTTCCTGTGTTGCCTCCCTGGCCCGGCCCTGCCGGCTTCCCGTCTTCGCCTTTCGTCCCGCGCTCGTCTTCGCCCCCCGCGTGGCTTTTGCGCGGGCCGCCCGGCGCCGGCCTCCCCCCGTTCCCCGGTCGTTGCGCCTCGTCGCGGCGGCCTTGGCCCGCGGGCGCCTGTCCGCGCTCTCGGCTTCGGTCCCCCTTGCGGGCCCGGGGCGCCGCGCTCCCCTCTGCCCGTCCCGCCGCGTTTTGTCCGCCCCCCCCTGTCGCCTCGCGCTCGCCCGTGGTCGTTCTCGTCGCCCCTCCCTCGCTCCTCGGCGCGCGCGCGCGGGCGCCGGGGGCGTCCCGTCGGTCTCGTGCGGCCGCGCTGTCGTCGCGGCCTGCTCCCTGGTTGCTCCTGCCCGTCGTCCTCTGCTTGTCTCCCCGCTTCCGCCCTGCCTGTGTCCGTCTGCCCTCCTTCCGCCTGTGCCCCTGCGCCTGGCTCCTTCCCTCCGTTCTCGTTTGTTTGCTGGTCCCTCCTCCTCGGCTCCCCGTCGTCCTTCTCGCGCTCCTCCGTGCCCCCCCCGCCTTCTGGCCGGGCTGCCTTTCTTCGCTCCCCGGTCGCCGCGGGCTCTGCCCGTTGCTGCGCTGCTTCCTGCTCCCTCGCCGGCTCGCCCGGCCTTCGCG
>NW_017616650.1:0-32500 GCF_001879475.1 Ipomoea nil
AATAAAAGTGGGCCAGCATCGAGAGAAGCCCAAAGAGCAGTCAGGTCGAGTCCAGGAGTCGGCCGAGTGGGCCAGCATCGAGAGAAGCCCAAAGAGCAGTCAGGTCGAGTCCAGGAGTCGGCCGAGGCCCAAGCCCAGGAAAGGACCGGCTCGAGGAGCCGTTGAGGGCATTAAAGGCGTTCCTTTAAAAGAGAGCCGTTGAAGCATTGAAGACAGGACCCGGTCGGGCTGTTACCAACCTAGGAGAGCCGTTGGTCGACCGAGTAACAGCGTCCAACGGCTCCATATCTTGATTAGCCTTGAAGTCGGCATTAAGGGCCATCAAGTCGGCAGAGGAGGAGCCACTATATAAAGGCTCCTCCATTCTTGTAAAAGGGAGACACTTCGGACACCCGGAAGAGGAGAGAATAACAAAGAATTTCCGAGCACTCTCATTATCTCTGAGTTAGACATAAATATTATTGAGAGGTGTATCCTCCGACCAAAAGGTTGTGTTGGACCTCCTTGGGCCCAAAAACCCTAAAACCATCACTGGCGCCGTCCGTGGGGATCGAAACGAAGAGTCACGTGTCCTCTTGAGTGAGGCGAGTCCGAGGAACAACAGTCGAATCAGGAAAACTCCAGGCATGGGCAGGAAGCGAGGAACAGTCGAGCCGTCACGACAACGGACGGGAGGCCGACCTGAGAAGCCAGCTGAATAGGAGAAATACTCGGAGCCAAGAAAACGAGACGCCGCCGCCGCCGACGGCCGCAGATAAACCCGCAATTACCTCAGGTGGTGTTCACCCCGGAGCAGTTACGCGCAATCGGGCGCGCCTGCGCCGAAGCGAGCCTAGGAATGAGAGAACAGTCCATCACTCGCCAGCCGCAACGCGAGTTGCAACCGCTCAGAGGCCCGACAACCGGCAATTGAGCCGACGGGCTGAAAGCCAACCGGTACAATCCGTTCATTCCCGGCTAGGTCCCAGCGTTGGCGTCGGTCGGCAAGGGAACGATTAGGGCCGGAAGGAGCCCAGTCCATGCCCCGTTAGCCGTCCGCGACCGACAAGCTGCACGAGAGAAGAGCCGAACCAAGAGAGCCAGGACTGAGACCCGTCGCGTGGAGCAACCTCCCCGCAACCCCGTCCAACCGGCTGGAGTCTGAAGTCGGCGAAAGCACGGAATCCACTGGAAATCGCACCCGGGAGAGGGTCGAAGTGGCTAACCTAGTACAGGAGGTGCGAAATCTGAAAGAACGGATGGAGGGGAAAACCAAATCCCCAGGACGTACATTGTTGACCGCCTTACCCTTCTCAGACGAGGTTATGGCTTTTAAGATACCGAGTGACTTCAAGTTCCCGGAACAAGCCACGTTCGATGGAACCGGCGATCCCCGCGAGCATTTGCTGAGCTATCAGGCCAAGATGCAGGTTTTAGGGGTACGAGACCCGGTCATGTGTCGTGCTTTCTTACCCACGTTGAAGGGGTCAGCACAAAGGTGGCTGGTGGCGCAGCCCTCAGGGTCGATTCACAACTTTGAAGAGCTGGCAGACCGCCTCATGAGCCATTACGCCGCTAATATTAAGCCACAAAAGGACCTAACTCACTTGGGTGACATCCGTCAAGACGAAGGCGAATCTTTGAAAACCTATCTGGCCCGCTGGCAGAAAGAAATCCAGTCCATAGAAGAGGTCGAGGACCAGACGGCGCTCACCTTCTTCATCGAGTCGCTGCGGTCCGGCCAGCTGTACCGAGACCTGAGGGACAATCGGCCGGCCACCTACGCAGAAGCCATTCATATGGCCAACAAGAGGGCCAATACGGAGCAGGCTATGAAGTACAAGCGACAGCGCGAAGTCGGCGGATCTGCCAGCGGAAAGAGAACGCGAGCGGAAGCCAAAGAGAGGCGCCCGGACGTGGCTCGGCGACCCGAAGTTAGACGGCCGTACGACCGACCCGTGGTCCACGCCTATTGGCCGATTCCCGAGCGTCCGGTCCACGAGGTACAAGCGGTTGCCCCGCCTCCGCCTCCGCCGATCGACGATCGCGCGACAAACGAAGAAATGGGTAAGAACGCTAAGTATTGTCGTTATCATAAATCTTATACCCACAGTACGGAGGAGTGCTTCTACCTGAAGAAGATTATGGAGGGCATCATCCAGCAAGGAACCCCGCCTCCTAACCAGTGGAGGCGGAGACCGGGCAGTCGAGGGGATGAGGAGCCCGTCGCCGTTGCCGAAAGCAGTCGAGGCAAACAGCCGGTTCCCGAAGAGGAGGAGGCTCAGTGGCGCCAAAAACCGGTTATCAACATGATAGTCGGCGGGCCGGAAGGTGGTGATCAGCGAACACCCGAAAAGCTTGGGGCTCGGCAGTTGTACGTCGGGACAGTGTACGGGCGTGAGGAGAACTCCAAAAAGGTGTGTCGAGAGCCCATCGTGTTCACCGACAGAGACTTACCAGCCGGAGAAATACCGCATCGAGATGCGTTGGTTATAGCCATGGACGTCAACGGCATCGTCGTTCGGCGAATCCTGGTGGACACCGGGAGCAGCGTCAACGTGCTATATCTAGAAACCTTCACCAAAATGGTGCTGACTCGAGAACAGCTGAACCCCGTCAAAACTCCCCTCGCCGGCTTCACAGGGGACTCGGTGGAGGCTGAAGGGTCGATCACTCTCCCAGTGGAGATTGGCACGTACCCGGACGTACAGAAACTCAGCATGAAATTTATTGTGGTAGACCTGGCCTGCTCGCATAACGCGATACTTGGCCGACCGGGTCTTGAGGATTTAGGAGCCTTGATCTCAATTGAGCATCTCTGCCTGAAATTCCGCACACCGAATGGAGTAGGCACGGTGCGCTGTGACCGAAAGGTCGCCCGCGACTGCTATCTGCAAGCATGCAGAGGGATGGGCAAACGCGAGATGCAGATCCATGAGATCACTGAGAGGCCCCCGAAGAAGACGATACTACCTCGCCCAGAGCCTGCTGTCGAGTTGGAAGAAGTCGAGATCGACTCTACATGGCCGGAGCGACGGGTTCGAATTGGAGTCGGCCTCTCCGAGACATTGAAAAGAGAAATTGTAAAGGTGCTCCGGGAGCACCGGACGGTTTTCGCCTGGGGCCCAGAGGACATGCCTGGCGTCGACCGATCAATCATATCACACAAACTCGCCGTAGATCCGGAGCACCGACCGGTCGTACAGAAGAAACGATACCTAGCCAACGACCGGAGGGAATTTGTGAAGAAGGAAGTTGGCACGCTACTAGAGACCGGGCACATCCGCGAGGTTAAGTACCCGGAGTGGTTGGCCAATGTGGTCCTCGTGCCCAAGCCCCCGGCATGACGAATGTGCGTGGACTACACCGACCTTAATAAGGCTTGCCCGAAAGACCCGTTTCCCCTACCTCGGATCGACCAGTTAGTTGACGAAACGGCCGGGTCGGCGCTACTGAGTTTCATGGACGCCTTCAGAGGGTACCACCAAATATTTATGCACCCGGCGGATGAGGAGAAGACCGCCTTCCTGACACCGGACGGAGTTTACTATTATCGAGTCATGCCCTTCGGACTTAAAAATGCCGGGGCTACGTACACCCGAATGGTCGCCCGGTTGTTCCAACATCTGCTTGGGAAATCGATGGCTGCATACGTCGACGATATGCTCGTCAAGAGCCGGGAGGAGGATAAGCATGCGGAGGACTTGGCCGACTGCTTCAAGGTAATGATAAAATACAACCTTCGGCTGAACCCCAAAAAGTGCGCGTTCGCCGTCCAAGGTGGCAAATTCTTGGGTTACATGGTCACCAAACGAGGCATCGAGCCTAATCCGGAAAAAGTACAGGCCATCATCGACATGCAGCCTCCTACAACCGTCAGGGACCTACAACGGCTGACTGGCCGATTGGCCGCCCTTAGCCGCTTCTTGAGCAAAGCGGCGGATAAGACCGTACCCTTCTTCGAAGCCATGAAGAAGAAGGAGGGATTCGCTTGGACTGCCGAATGCCAACAATCGTTCGAGGAGTTGAAACAGTACCTCTCAACGCCCCCAGTGCTGTCTACCCCCCAGGTGGGCGAGCCTCTATTCTTGTATCTCGCCGCCTCAGCCAAGGCAGTGAGTTCGGTGTTGGTCCGAGAGGAGGACCGAGTCCAGCACCCGGTTTATTACGTAAGTCGCTCGCTGAAAGCCGCTGAGACGCGGTACGCCGTGTTGGAAAAGATTGTGTATGCATTGGTAGTCACCGTGCGCAAGCTGGCACCCTATTTCCAAGCTCATACCGTTCGAGTTTTGACAGACCAGCCGCTCGGAAGCGTGCTAAGAAACCCCTTGTCCTCCGGCCGACTTGTAAAGTGGGCCGTAGAGTTGACTCAGTACGGGATTGAATACCAACCCCGGCCTTCCATTAAGGGTCAAGCCTTGGCCGACTTCCTGGTTGAATGCACGGCAAGTGAGGAAGAAAAGGAACATGCCTCGGAGAGCTGCCCAGGCGAGTGGTGGGAAATGCACGCGGACGGAGCATCGAGTCGACAACACTGTGGAGGCGGTGTCATGCTCATCACTCCGGAAGGATTCCGGCTATATTACGCTCTGAGATATCGGTTCTCAACATCAAATAATGAGGCCGAGTACGAAGCGGTATTAAACGGCCTCCGACTCGCCAAGGCCCTGGGAGTCGAGCGGCTGCGAATCAAGACTGACTCCAGACTAGTAGTCGGACAGATCTCGGGTACGTGTGAAGCTAAGAATACAAGGATGGTACTATACAAAGAGCGTGCGGTCGAGATGTTAAAAGGGTTCGGGGCTTACGAGATAGAGTACATACCCCGCGCGGACAACATGGAAGCCGACCTATTGTCCAAAATTGCCCTGGAAGGGGTACCGGACCACCTGATAAAAATTTGCTAGAAGGAGGAGTTAAACCGGCCGAGTGTTGAGGAGGCACCACTGGAAGTCCAGCGAGTAGATATCGAGGAATGGGATCGAGTGAAAAATCCCGAAATGTTCTGGATAGAGGACATCCGGCGATTCATAGAAAAAGGCGAGTTACCGGAAGACCCGGGAGTCGCCGCGAGAGTTCGGCGGAAAGCCCCTTCCTTCCAGATCATCGACGGACAGCTATACAAACAGTCGTTCGGTGGACCCTTACTAAAGTGCCTGCTTAGACCCGAGGCCGAGAAAATAATGGACGAAGCTCATAGAGGCATTTGTGCCGCGCACCAGGGCGTTCACACGCTCGCCAGGAAGTTGGTCGTTCAAGGGTATTATTGGCCGACCATGATGCGAGACTGCATCGAATGGATGTCCAGATGCGGCGTTTGTCAAGCATTCGCCAGGAAAGACACCCGGCCGGCCACCTTTTATACACCGGTCACCATTGCTATCCCCTTCGCCAAGTGGGGAATAGACTTGTTGGGGCCATTGCCCGTCGCCCCGGGAGGTCTGAAGTTTTGTGTCGTGGCTATCGACTATTTCACCAAATGGGTCGAGGCAGAGCCATTGGCTAGCATCACTGAGTACCAATGTCGACGTTTTCTGTAGAAAAGGGTGATATGTCGCTTCGGCCTGCCCGAGCACATCGTCAGCGACAACGGGCGACAGTTTGACTGCCAGGCCTTCGCTGATTTCTGCCGCCGACACGGTATCAAGCATACCAAGGTCTCGGTGGCGTACCCACAAGCCAATGGGCAGGTCGAGAATGTGAATCGAACGTTGGTCGATGGGATCCGGAAGAAGCTCGAAGACATCCGAGGAAGTTGGGCGGATGAGTTTGACCGAGTCCTATGGGCTTATCGCACTACCCAGCGGCGAGCGACGGGGGAGAGCCCGTTCTCGCTCGCATACGGCTTCGAGGCCAAAGTTCCAGTCGAAGTAGTCGAGCCCACCCACCGGGTTCGCATCTACTCGGATGCAGCGAACGAAGAGAATTTGCGGATCGAGAAAAATTTCCTAGAAGAAAGGAGGGAAGCCGCAAGTGCACGGATGGTCGAGTACCAGCAGGCGGTGAAAAGATATCGCGATCGGAGGACTCGCCCGCGAACCTTCCAGGTTGGCGACCTCGTGTTACGCGATCGACAGGCCAGTCAGCCCACCGAAGGGGGCAAGTTTGCGGTTAAGTGGGAGGGGCCATATCGTATCGCAGCGGTGGTCCAAGCCGGAACCTATAAGTTAGAGACTATGGAAGGCAAGCTCATAGATCGCATATGGAATGTCACCCATTTGAAAAGGTTCTATCCGTAGAAAAGGATAGGCCGTGTACGTGCTCAAGGATTCCGAACATCTAAATAAAGCACATGGGTTACAGTTAATCGCCTCGACCGAGGGACTCGGCAAGAAAAGATAGGAAACAAGGGCCCAGACCCTTAGACGTTTCCGAGAAAAAGCCTACAGGAGTCGCCTCGACTGAGGGACTCGGCGAGTATTGAGAGAAACGACGGGGCACTGACCCTAAACTGTTTCTGAGATAGAAAAAGCCTAATGGGTCGCCTCGACCGAGGGACTCGGCAAGAAAAGATAGGAAACAAGGGCCCAGACCCTTAGACGTTTCCGAGAAAAAGCCTACAGGAGTCGCCTCGACTGAGGGACTCGGCGAGTATTGAGAGAAACGACGGGGCACTGACCCTAAACTGTTTCTGAGATAGAAAAAGCCTGATGGGTCGCCTCGACCGAGGGACTCGGCAAGAAAAGATAGGAAACAAGGGCCCAGACCCTTAGACGTTTCCGAGAAAAAGCCTACAGGAGTCGCCTCGACTGAGGGACTCGGCGAGTATTGAGAGAAACGACGGGGCACTGACCCTAAACTATTTCTGAGATAGAAAAACCCTAATGGGTCGCCTCGACCGAGGGACTCGGCAAGAAAAGATAGGAAACAAGGGCCCAGACCCTTAGACGTTTCCGAGAAAAAAGCCTACAGGAGTCGCCTCGACTGAGGGACTCGGCGAGTATTGAGAGAAACGACGGGGCACTGACCCTAAACTGTTTCTGAGATAGAAAAAGCCTGATGGGTCGCCTCGACCGAGGGACTCGGCAAGAAAAGATAGGAAACAAGGGCCCAGACCCTTAGACGTTTCCGAGAAAAAGCCTACAGGAGTCGCCTCGACTGTGGGACTCGGCGAGTATTGAGAGAAACGACGGGGCACTGACCCTAAACTGTTTCTGAGATAGAAAAAGCCTAATGGGTCGCCTCGACCGAGGGACTCGGCAAGAAAAGATAGGAAACAAGGGCCCAGACCCTTAGACGTTTCCGAGAAAAAGCCTACAGGAGTCGCCTCGACTGAGGGACTCGGCGAGTATTGAGAGAAACGACGGGGCACTGACCCTAAACTGTTTTTGAGATAGAAAAAGCCTGATGGGTCGCCTCGACCGAGGGACTCGGCAAGAAAAGATAGGAAACAAGGGCCCAGACTCTTAGACGTTTCCGAGAAAAAGCCCACGGGAGTCGCCTCGACTGAGGGACTCGGCGAGTATTGAGAGAAACGACGGGGCACTGACCCTAAACTGTTTCTGAGATAGGAAAAGCCTAATGGGTCGCCTCGACCGAGGGACTCAGCAAGAAAAGACAGGAAACAAGGGCCTGGACCCTTAGTCGTGCCTGTGGAAAAGCCTTGAAGAGTCGCCTCGACAGAAGGACTCGGTGAGCAGTTAAAAAAGACTAGGTCAAAGGACAAAGCGTCGAGCTCAAGATAATACGAAAAGGAAGAGAAAAGGGGAATTTCATTAAAAAAGGCCCGAAAAGGAGGTCAGCCTTTACAAAAGGGGGCTGTCCCCAAACAGAACAGCCCTAAACTACGGGGGAGGGGGTGTCGACATCAATCCCTTCGACTTGGGCCCCTGCCGTTGGTCCAGTCAGGGGAACAGAAGAAGGGTCCTCGGCCTGAAGAGAGGACTCGGCGAGCTCAGGAGGTGTCGCTGAAGGAAGAGTCGCCGGAAGAGCATCTATCACGGGCTTGAGGCCCCAGCTCTCGGGAGTGAAAGAGGAGTCGCGGACCAGCAAGGCGGAATGGATCTCTGTCTGCGCCTCGCGAAAGCCGAGGCGACAGTCGCGCTCGCCCAAGTCTAGGAGGAACTCGTCACCATCCGGCGTCGACAGCCACTCCTTGGCAATCTCTTTTTGGCGAGCCTCTATCGCCGCCTTCACCTCCGCCTCGAAGGCGGCCGACTTCTTGTACTCCTCAACAGAGGTCGCAGCAATCGTCGCCACCTTGTCTCGCTCCTCCTCCCACTGGCGAGTAACCCTCAGCATCTCAGAGTTGTGCACCTCCACCACCTTGAGGTGCTTCGCCTGCTCTTCCAAAAAGGCCTCCACCGTCTGACGCAGCTTGTTGGACATAGACCTCATGTCGGTCAAATAGTTCTGCAGCCGCTTACTCATCTCCATCTGGAAGGTGAGGTTCTGCGAAACAGACACGAATCAGGTAATGAAAGGAAAGGACGAAGGGAAGGTCAAGAGGGAAACACTTACGCGGTACGATTGGCGCAGTGAGGCCTCGAGGATGTACCCGTCCCCCAGAGCATGAGTCGCCTCCACGTCCTTTGGTAGAAGGACGTTAGCGCACCACTTGCGGACAGAGGAGGTGCCCATCCAGATCTGGGCATCCTCCTCTACCTCATGGCACAGCCGGATCCTTTTTGGAGCCGACTCGTCAGTTTGAACAGCCGGGCGCTTAGAACCGAAGCTCTCTGTCTGAGGAGGAGGTGGCTGTCGAGTGGGCGACACCACTGGCGACGGTGTCAGATCCACCACGTTTTGAGGAAGAGGAGGAGTCGGCCTGGGAGCCGGAGACGGTAGAGAAGAAGAGGCAGCAGCAGTACCGGAAGAGCGTTGGATCAGCCGACGCCTCATCTTTTCGGCTCTGTCTGCCATCTCGGGAGTCGGTTCAAACGCCTCGTCGGAGCTGGAGGAGTCGGAGTCGTATGGACCTGTAAAAAGGAAAGAGAAAGTATGAGGTGTTCCGAGTCAGAATAGGGCGAGATAGGAAAAAAAATGAGGGGTAACGAAGACTACCTACAGTGGCCGCACCCTCCGGTAGCAAGCCACGCTTAGCCATGGCCCGGACTCGGGACCAGTACTTGACGGAGTACGGCCCGAAGCCCTTCAAGAACTCGCCGCCCAAGACCGCATCGTCGGAAGGAACGGCACGTCGAGGACAAGGCTTGAACAGAGCGGCCGGCCACAAGGTCGGAAAAGTGAAAGAAGAAAGGGCAGGGCGGACGAAGAAATAAAGGAGCTTCCAATCCTTGATGGAATCGGACAGCTCCTCGAAAAGCTGTCGCCCCGGGCGAGCGGCGACTTAAACAAAGCCCGGCGAGTGCGAGCCAACCTTGTTTAAGGTAAAAAGATACCGGAACAGGTCGAGGTCCGGCTCGCACAGCCACCAGTGGCAGAGATTGATGAAACAAGTAAGGAGTCGGTGAAAATTGGGCACTAATTGGCCCGGAACCAAGTTATAATGCCGGTAAAAAAGAGAGAGAAAAGGACATGGAGGAACTCGGAAGCTAAAGGCAACCGAGTGTAGATGAATACCGACACAACCCTCGGGTGGGTCGTAAATTTGCCGGCCCTTCGGGGCAAGGACTATGGCCGAGGGCCCAAGAAGATACTGGGCCATCTCCAGATCCGCCGCAGTAGCGACGGACGGCGGTCCGGAAGGACAGACGATTGGATCGAACTTGCCCCGCGGCCGTATAACGCCGCCCGGCAGAGCCGCCACCGTCGTGAGAGGAGCGGGGCTCAGCGGAGTAACCGCCCCCGAAGAAGAGGGGGTCGGAGGAAGAGAAGATGTCGATGGAACGTCCGAGGGAAGTTCCGTACGACGGAGGGAAGACGTCAATGGAACGTCCGCCGGAAGTTCCATACGACGAGGAGGAGAAGAGGAAGACGAAGAAGGAGAAGAAGAAGAGGGAGAAGTCGCCTCGGTGTTGTCGACCGAGTAACGACGAGAAGAAGAAGAATGCGAGGAAGAAGACATTACCTAGGTCAGGAAGGAAATTGGAGGAGGAACAGAGTGGCCGGAGAAGCTCGAAGTTGAAACTGAAAAGGAAGACTGGAGAAGAGAGTGGGAAGAGAGACGAAGTGGCTATTTGAAGGGTAAGAATTTCAAAGGGCGGCCACATGCCACCTTCTCGTTGGAGGGGCTGGAGGTGACGAGACGTGAAGGGACGCCGCATTTAATGCCTCAAAAGGCGGCGCGACGGTTCAGGCCTAGAGTTAGCCCACAGACGGCGCGTCTGCCCTAGGCAAGGGTCGAACGTCACGTGACCCGGCCTGCTAAGCCGGAAGCCCGTAGCGGGCCATGGCCTCTGGGCCCACGAGATACGAGCTGGAAGCTTCTAGAAGCAACCCGGTAGAACCCGGCTCATCAAATGATATCGGCCGAGCTCACGAAGAAATTCCGGTCGCGGAGTCGGCGATCAGACTCGGCGACTCCCTCGACAGGAGGATCTCGCCATAGCAAGACTAGGGGTCCGTCTCATGGATCCGAGGTCGGGCGACAAAATAGTAAGAAATTGCGAGGTTGGATAAGAAAAGCACACTATTTATTCAAATCAACACAAAGATTACAAGGCCCAGGACTCGGCCGGGGCGAACTACAAGAGAAAAACAGAGTCATGGCTTGGCTTCCTTCTCTGTCGACGAGCGGGCAGCCGGAGGACCCTCTAGGAAGTACTGGGGGCGGAATGGTAGAGGACTCGGCTCAGGCTCTGGCATCTCGTCCAGATACACGGCCGGCTTCCCATCGTCAATCATTTGTAAAGGCCTCTCCAGAGCGCTCGGCGACATGGCAACACCGAAAAGCGGAGGAACCTCCCACACCTCTTCCTCCTCGGGAGCAGGATTCCCGACCTCTGGTCCGGGATCCTCCACCACAGGCTCCATCTCCACATCGATAGACTCCCTACACATCAGGTCCAGCATGTCCGGAGGCACCACGATGGGGTCTGAAGCCGAGTCGCCCACCAGACGACCCCCGTTAGCCAGCCTCTTCTGCCTCAACCGCTCCAGTCGAGCATGCTCCTTGTTGCGAATGGACCAGCGGCGATCACCATCCCTATAACTCATAGCGCCGTGCTTTCGCAAAATGAAGAGTGTTGCGATTTGCATCAACTGGGAAGGGTCTTTATATAGCCCAGGGAAGGCGAATATCTAGGCGATAATTACGGAGGAGACTGGCATAACTGAGCCGGATTGGACGGATGACGAGAATCTTTGTCAGAGATTAGTTCCATCAGATCCGCCCGGGAAGAGCAAGATTCGCACGCCAACATAGAAAAGATTGGATTTACCCGAGCTATGGGGAATCTTGCAGATGTCAGACTGAAAAGAGCCTGACGATGTGACCGACTCCTTGACCAGTCGTCTGAATGGGCACGCAACAAAACACGACAAAACACAAGGCAAAACGAAAATAGCGCTTTTATTATTATTATTATGGAAAAGGAGGGTACAAGCAGCAAGGAGCTTATTACAAATTATGGATATGAAAATGCTCCTAAAAAGATTCCTCCGAGCTATGACCGACCCCGGTACATAAAGGTCACTCGCCAGGCGAGGAAGAGTCGCCCCCAAAGAATCCCCCCGATGGTCCAGGGGGAGAGGGGCAGAACGAGTCCCAGAAAGCTGGCATGAGCGGCGGCGGAATAGGTCCCTCATCATCCGGATACGCCTCCTGGTAGCGGGTGTAATCCTCGTCATCCATAAGGCCCGTGACCGGCCCGTCCAGGTCATCCAGCGGGATGGAGAAAGTCATTTTGAAAGTCAATTGTTCAGGGACGGCCACCTCCACAAAGGATCCATCTTGAGAAGTCACCCTGGCGGTTGCTGGAGTTGGCGGACGAAGCAAAGGCGGCACGACTTCTCGCTGAGGTGGGGTCGGCGGCTGCGAAGCTGAGGAGGTGGCACCAGCAGGAGATCTCCGGGGAGCCGGACGAGAAGCTTTTTTCTTGCTTTCCCTCTCAGGTCGAGTCCGCTTAGAAGGCAGCGGACGCCGAGGAGACCCGAAGTCAATTCGCTTCCCTTTCAAGGGAGAGCGACCCATAATGAACTCGTGAAGAAAAGAGAGAAGGAAGGAGGCCATTTATAGGTGCCAAGCCTAGATGAAAGAATCTCAACGGCTCCGCGAGATCCGGAGAGGATGGCTGATGATCCAGACGTTACAAGGGGCTATTCAGGGCACAGATACGGTAATTAAAGGAGACGAGCGGTTGCTACTTTTCCAAACCCAGGTCGAAGGACTGGGTATGGAAAAGTGAGGGACTAGTTGATGGGGTAAGGACCCCGGCCCAAGAGATAGGGGCCCAAAGAAAATAAAAGTGGGCCAGCATCGAGAGAAGCCCAAAGAGCAGTCAGGTCGAGTCCAGGAGTCGGCCGAGGCCCAAGCCCAGGAAAGGACCCGGCTCGAGGAGCCGTTGAGGGCATTAAAGGCGTTCCTTTAAAAGAGAGCCGTTGAAGCATTGAAGACAGGACCCGGTCGGGCTGTTACCAACCTAAGAGAGCCGTTGGTCGACCGAGCAACAGCGTCCAACGGCTCCATATCTTGATTAGCCTTGAAGTCGGCCATTAAGGGCCATCAAGTCGGCAGAGGAGGAGCCACTATATAAAGGCTCCTCCATTCTTGTAAAAGGGAGACACTTCGGACACTTCGGACACCCGGAAGAGGAGAGAATAACAAAGGATTTCCGAGCACTCTCATTATCTCTGAGTTAGACATAAATATTATTGAGAGGTGTATCCTCCGACCAAAAGGTTGTGTTGGACCTCCTTGGGCCCAAAAACCCTAAAACCATCAGAAGGCTTTGTCCATTCTCCAATATTGGAGAATTGTTTCAGTTTGAGAATGAATATACAGCATGTGAGCTTTCAAATTTTCTCAAACTTCAGTGCAAAAGTGTGCTAGAAAATTATAATATATCAAAAAATATTAATATTATAATGACTTAAATCATTCCAATAACGCAAAAGCATAATTGAACTATTAAGTTTTGTTCTAAATAATCAAAAGAAGATTAATTAAACGTTAAAGAAAAAAAACTTAACCTAAATTTGTTTTTAAAAAAAAAAAAAATCAAATGATTTTTAAAGTTCCTGATGATTTATAATCTTTGATGCTCAACTTTGAATGCTATGTATTTAGTCGGGTTAATTATTTGACCAAAGTTAATGTTAAATTTTATATTAGATATATTTTTAATACATTTTAACATATTCATAATATATGTTTAACAATTATGTCAACTCTAATTGAGATGAGGTTCGAGCCTAAGACATTTCTTATATAAATTAATGAGTCTGTTAAGAACAATAAATTAAATAGTTAACGGAATATTCCGTTACTAAAGTTTATACTAACGGAATTTAGGGTTATTTAAGGGAATAAAATAATATAATAGAGGATAAATAAGAAAAATCATTAAAAAAATATTAAAATCAAAATAATATGTACCATTCATTTTAAGAAATACTATCGACATTTTTTTTGTTCCTTAATGGCCTAACATTATTGGCTCTTATTAGATTTGTAGTTGTAGATAAAAACCAAAAACTTAATTACGTGCATTAGGCCAACTATAAATTGCGGGTTAATATCTAATAATACTTCATAATAAATTTATACACAAAGTTTAAAATTTAAAGTGAGCCGCGTTCATAAAAAATAGAACAAATGATTTTCTTGCCAACATATATATCTTTTCATTATGTTCGAGGGTTGTGATTCTTTGTTTCCCTTCCTTCCCTCTGATCTTGAGCAAATTTTATTGAAGGATAGACTAGGTATTTCAAGGCACATGAAGTCTTGGTTCAAAATAATTAGTGTTTGCTTAATTAAGGTTTTCCTGTCCTATTGATTTTAAAAATAAAATTCACATGTATATATGTGTGTGTGTAACACTTTTTGCCCATCATATATCATTCGAGATATATATGATCTTTTCTCTTTTTACACATATATATACTCCATATTACTTGTTAACTCGTAAAAAAAATACATTTTTATTTAAAAAGTATTACACATTTTATGTGATATAGTATCATATATGATCAATCGTAAATTTAAATACTACGAAGTATAATATTATGTTATAAATGAAAAAAAAAACATTAAACATGTTTTTAGAAAAAGGGTAATGACAATATACAGTAGATTCTATGTATGGAATCCTTTCCTATGATGATGCCTAAACGCCAGATCTGTTGTGAGGGACATTTACTCCGTCGAAAAAAATATTTATTTTTAAAAAGAAAATAATAGATGTGTTTACTTGTATTTTTATAAAAATTTGAAAATAAAAAATGAAAAAAAAAAAAGAATGAAAAAGTTAGAAAAAGAAAAACTATAGATTTTAAGTAAAGAAAATATAAGTATGAGGTCCGATTTAATTTGAAGCATTACACTTTACTCGTTGAAGTAGCAGCAATAATACTTGAGATAGATTGAAGGTTGTTACATTTGGTGTAGAAAACTTTGGACTTACTACGTGAGCGGCAATTTATATCATGCACTAAGATTCATATAGCATTATGGACCCTGAATCAAAACGACGAGATGCAAAATTCATATTCGTAAAGTACAAAATTTCATAACACAAAACATATACACATGGTATATATTTACTTATTTTTCAAATCTGATTTTGATATATAATTTGTGTTCATAGGTACAAAATCCATAACATAAGACACAATTACTAATCTATTTAAAGTACATAATTCATACTTTTATAAGGTACAAAATTTTATAACACAAGACACAAACTAACAACATAAGACACATACACATGCACTAGGGTCCACAGTGCACTGTGAACTCTGACCCTCGGTATAAGGATTGATGTTATGATATATCATTGTTTTTTTAAATAAATTACTGTCAGATCTTTTATCTAAAATGAGTCTAAATAAAATCAATCTGTGTATGTAAAAATCTTTTGAGTAAATAGCATAAATTTAGAAATTTAAGTAGGAAATCACATATTTGATAATTGATACTCAATTTCCTAGATGTTTAAAAAAAACGTATAGAATAGAATATTCTAGTAACAACAGTGTTTCTATGTAAATGATTTGTGTACAAATCGCGTAACATTAATGTTAACTCTATTGGTAATTGGATAATTAGACTACAAATTTCACCAAGAATTTTACCAAATATTGATGGTCGTGTACGTTACTTTGATCTTTCAGTATTTGATTATTGTGCGAATTTTTATGAGTAATTTATTTATTTTTAGTTTAGTAATTTTAGGTAACTAGTTGGAGGGGTAAAGTTTAACATTATACCATCAACGTAGAATTAATTGTCATGTAAATATAAATGTATAATGAAGCAAAATTACTTTTTTCGCTACTAATTAATTACTCCGTATAATTTTTGGCACGTAAGCGCTTGATCTTGCTGATAAGTTAGTGCCATGTCATACAATGTATATTAGGTAAGTGGAAGTTAACATTTTAATAATTTATAAATTGTTGGACAATCCAGTCAAGTTGGCCATGATTAATTTGGTAACTATGATGTTACAAATTTGACTTTAACAGGAAGCGACATATTTATCTGTTTTATTTGACTTATGGACAATTTATTATGTATTTACCTAGTACACATCCATCCAAGAATAATAATTACGGTTACTTCGTCATCACCCAAAAAATAAGTTGTAAATTTATGTAACAAAATTCAATGATTATTATATTGGAATTGGCAGTCCATACATTTAATTAACCCAAGTCAAAATTTTGTTTCTCTCTCATCCCATTCTCTCTCAAGCCTTCTCAATATATAAACCCATGGAACGCAGAAAAATGAGGTGCACTTTGATTGGGATCTTCTTCCCACTTCTCACTAAAACCTCGTCGTTCTTAATTCCACCACTCTTTTCCCCAGTAATATATATACATATATATAGTGAAAGATCTTAATTGAAAAAGTGAAAGGTGTTTGATTCTGCGGCATTTGATGGCTGAGCCACCATTCTGTCATGAAACTGAGTTGTCTACTAGCAACTCGTCGTGGTCGCGGAGCAAACGGCCGAGAGAAGACGCCGGCGGCGGCGGCAAGAGTGGTCGGAGGAGTGATCTGAAGCATCCGTCGTATGTGGGTGTGAGAATGCGGGCCTGGGGGAAATGGGTGTCGGAGATCAGGGAGCCCAAGAAGAAATCTCGGATCTGGCTTGGGACATTCGCCACGCCGGAGATGGCGGCTCGGGCCCACGACGTTGCCGCCATGTCTATCAAGGGCGACACCGCCCTCCTCAACTTCCCCGCGCTCGCCGGGCTGCTGCCCCGGCCGGCTTCGTCCACTCCCCGCGACGTCCGGGCCGCCGCCGTCAAAGCCGCCCACATGGACCACCTCGACCCGCCGAAGCCGCCGTCGTCGTCGTCCTCGTTGGCGTCGTCCCCGTCTTCGTCGTCGCTGGTGTCCACCGTCACGTCCGGCGAAGACGCGTCCACTCCGCCGCAGGAAGAGGAGGACGACGACGCGCCGCCCAGCCCCGCCGAGCTGGGCGAGATAGTCGAGCTGCCGGAGCTGCGAGACAACACCGAGCCAACTCGGGACGAGTTCATCTTCGTCGACTCGTACGGTTGGGACTTCTGTCACCCTTGGTCACACCTCGACGACTGCGGTTACTACGCAACCGCCGTCGCCGGAGACGGCTTCGACGCCGTACTTTCCGGCGACTTCGACAGCTGCTTGTGGCAGCATTGAGAATGAACCAACGTAACAAATCAAATGGTGTGCTTGCCATTTTTTCCTTTTTTCTTTTAAACTTTATTTCTTTTAGGACCTAATAAATTTGGAATGTTGAATGAACTTAACTCCTTTTTTACCCTTTTACTTTTTAGAGTTATTATTATGTTAGATAAATATCAATACTCTCAACTACTATACATACCTTCCTTGCCTCCCAAGTTGCCTTAGCTACATTTTTGTGTGCTTACCTTTTCTTTACTATTCTAAGACTCACCACTAATGAGACTAAGATAACAATCTCGAGATCCTCAATCAAGCTTCATTTTAAGAAAATTCTGATCTCCTAAAGACATTGTATAATTGTATTGAATTCGTGATTTTCATGAGCAGCAATATTTGAGAACTGCGATATAGTATGAAAGGTTTGAAATATTTGTGAATCAGACAATATAACCTAAAGTTGAATTAGTTGAAATTAACGTGATAAATGAATAACAAAGTCTCTCCCAAAAAGAAGTATAGAAGAAAACAAGTAGAAAAACTAGAGGATGCCATACAAAGGGAATATGTAGGATTCTGCAAAAATTGACCATTCAACCAATCAAAACCCACGAGTCCATCCTCTCAATTATTAATTAATTCCTCCCAAAATATTTTAATAATATTTTGACAATGATGGTTAGTATATCAGTCAATTTTAACTTATTTAATCACTATTAACTATTTCACTTAGTTAAACAATAGTGTTCACTGTTGGAAATCTCGCTGTTTCCGTCCAACATTTCCGTTTAAATAACTTTTTGTAACAGTTTATTGCTCCAAAACGTTAAAATTAAAAAAGCTACTTAAAACAACTTTTTAAATAAACTTTTTGAAAAAAAATCATTTTACATGTAATCATCTATCAGCTAACAACTAATTTACCGAACATCTTTTTACAATCCGCTAACAGTAATCAACTGTCACTAATCAAACTCACTAACCCAATTAGCAAATATTCCAATTAGCAAATATTTATTTACCAAACACCCTCATAATATATATATATATATATATATATATATATATATATATATATATATATATATATATATATATATATATATATATATATATATATATATATATATATATATATATATATATATATATATATATATATATATACACTTTCCTTCCCTCAAACTCCAACTCCCAACCCACCTCTCAAGCTTTTCTCAATCACCAAATTTATAAATTAATATGATATAATTAACGTGTCTCGGTAACACTAATTTAAAAAGACCAAAAGAAAAAAAACCAATTTTCCTGCTATTAATTAATTAATTGACCATTTTTATCATATTATTATTCTGTAAGCTCTGACACTGAGCCCTTAACTATAAACGGGAACGAGTCAATGTCAAATTTAATACAATATCATAAAATAGCTGATACCTCGAACTGACTCTTAACCTAAATTTTTAAGAACAATTTTCTTTTTTGAGAAAATAATATTTAAAAAAAAAAATTATTAAGAGGAAATAATAGTTGCAATAGTTCTTGAGACGGAGACAGATGCAGAAGTGCAAAAGTGACATATGCTTCAACGTTTCATGGTTACCTCAACGACACGTGGGTCGGTTTGACTGTAGATTGTAACATCTTCGTTCTCTGCTAATCATTAATTCCCTCGTCATTCTTATGTAAAATTTACAGAATTTAAATTTCAACAAAAAAAAAAAAGTAAACGACGAAAGAGAGAACAATTTAAGGGAAACAGCGAATTGAAACGACGGCATTCGCTATTCCGTGCGACATCACATCAGAAATTAAAGCAGCATGTACATTGTACACACATAATACTATACAGTATGTTTTCTGTATAACACTGTTTTACCAAATTTATGGGCTATTAATTGTTTCGAGAATCAAACACTTGTTATTGTGCTAAAAGTTATAATTATTATTAGTGAAAATGCAATTTTATTTTCTAATATACCTTCACATTTTCGAAAGACAAGGCGCTGGACTTGCCCGACCGATCTTTAGACTTCACTCAAACAGTTTCCTAGTCGATCACTCGGTGCTGGATTTGATCTTTCACGGGTCTCTGTTCAACATTTTCTAATTGTTTATAGAGTATAATATAATCTTGAAGATGAGATTACGTATGCCACAATGTTCATTCATTCAATTCCTTTTGGCATAGCACAATAACAGCTTTGATCCAGCTAGCTATACTAGCTAGCCAATTACTTCATCACTCTTCACTGTGTCCACTGTCCACACTGCTAGCTTTCCGAATTAAATTCCACGTTTTATGTTAAAATATTTATTAATCGAGCCGGGTCTATAATAATTGGGATAGATGATTGAGATGAGGGTTGGACAAAATATTCCTGCAGTGAAAAGACAAATAATATCGTGCACTATAAAGGTGGTGTTTAGACTGATCATTTGTGACATTACATAGAACTCGATTCAAAAATTTGTTAGTGTTTAGTCAAAATATGTTCTGAGCTATTAATAGATTGAGCCGTTAAAATTTTTGTTTTATCAAGTCAACTTGTTAAGAACCAGTTTAACCCATTAATATTCGCACATTTAAAGCTGCAACAATGCAAACGCGTAATATTAACTTTTTTTTTACCTCTTAAAGTGAGGGGCTCCTTGTGTGCAGTAAGAAAAGGTCTAGCCTCTGTGGTTCATGTTCATTTGAGTTACCATGATTTACATCATTCCAGATGTTTTGTCGGGCCGGGGTGTGAGGGGCCACTAGGGTTGGGGTTCAACCTTTTGGAAGAATATTAACCTTTTTCTTTTAATTTTTTTGTTGTCAAATCTATTTTTTTCCTTTCTCTTTTTCTCCCTTTTTTCTTGCCCTCTGTCTCTCCTAGTTGGCACCTAAAAAATTTAAAAAAATTATAGCTATTGAGACTACTCCAAGAGCAACCCCATTAGGGGTTTTTTTGCTCAGTTTTTTAGGAAGAAAAAACTAGGGGTTGTATTTTATCTAATGGGAAAAAAGTTTTTAAGGTAGATTTTTTTTCCTGCAAATGTAATTTTTGGGTGGAGTCCACTTTTGGGAGGAAAGTTGCGCAATGCGCAGCAATCTGTGCGCCCAGAAGGCGCTCACACTGTACACGCCTTCTAGGCACGTAAATGCTTTTAGTTTTTTTTTTTTTTTTTTGTCAGAATTTATTTTTCCTTTTTTTTTTCTTCTCACTTCCTTTTCTCTCTTACCTGGCATGTAAAAAAGCCCACAAATTAAAACACTATAACAAATGAGGTTGTTCTAAGGTAAATTCTAGTCCACCATATAATAAGCTTGGTAGGGAGAAAGCTAAGGGTCATCAAGTCATTAGCTTATGAATTGATGTTGTTATGATTCAAGTATGTTTTGATTTTGATTAGTGAGTATGGTTAATAATATAAGGGAATTGAAGAACTTCAATTATTAAAGTATGTATTTTTTAAAAAATTTAATTCTGCGTTCTTTAGAAGATTTTGATGAACTAAAATATGACAACTAACATAATATACAGTAGGTCGACCATGAAATAAACAGTTAAGAGGTTTAATCCTTTAACGACTGCATTACGAACGCGTACTAAAAAATATATCCTTTGCTAACGAATGTATTATTGACTAATCATTCATAGGAAAATCCTTAATTATTGTCCTTTATAAGCACGCGTGGATTAATTTATTCTCAAATTCCAAAATAAAATAAAAAATTGAGAATATTTATTGTTGAAACTATTAATAAAAAGCAACCTCATACGGTATCTATGTATCCTCACCACTCTAAAATTAATTTAAAATTTTTAAATTGTTTTCGCAAAAGTAAAATTTTACTGTGTAATTATTGCAATTGCATTAATAGTCAGCTTACTTACTGTCTTAAACTGTTGAGTTAATTATACATAATTTGGATAGAGTACGGAGTACTTGACAAGCAAAGATACATTTAAAGAGATGAGGTCTATAATGTTATAATTTAACAATCCTATAAGTTAAAATCAAGGTGTAGTGCATGGGAAGGGGTAAGTAAATGAGTGGTGCGTAATTCTTATACCTGAATGATCACAGTTTAATTCTTGATTCTCGAATTATGGTTATAAATTTTATAAATAAAAGTACGAGTTTAATTCTTGATAACACTTATGGGTATATCTTGTGAGGGTAGTATGTTAGGCTTTGCTTAATCCCACATATATAGGGCATTTTGTTTGACCAAAAAAAGAACTAAAAATTAATGATGGGTCATAAGTTGTTGGGGAACGATTGGGAATGTCGAGTCCAACATCGTGTCATTGAAATGTAACATTGACTACTACACAAGTATAAGAAAATAAAATTATATTTTTCTTATTAGCTATGACTTTTGACATAGTGCAAGCGTTTGATAACCTGGTTAAAAAGATCAAAATTAAAGATATTTATATTTTATTTTGTTCTTTGTATTTGCCCATACATCAAGATCATGGTCGTTGAAGAAAGGTCATCATGTTTATGATTCGTGTTTGGTAGTTGAAACAATGCTGGAGAATACTTAAATGAATGAAACAAAAATAAAATAAAATAAAAACATTTAATGTGAATGACATGCCATGTATATATAAGTTTTGAATTCGATGCTTTGAGAATGTATCTTTACCTAACAATGCAATTTTCATATTTTATTATGCTGCAGGCTGCTTGATATTTTTCAGGATTTGGAATGACAAATTAAATTAAAAAAAGCTTAATAATCTAGATAAATTCTAGAACATTGGTATTAATCATTAAATTATTAAAGAAAAAAAGTCAAATATTTCACTTGAATCTGTTTTAGTTTCTATACTCACACTTGATTTATGTAAAAACTATTAAGTTGACAGCATATATAAAAAATTTAATTATTTTTCAAGATAATTTAGCATGACTCATATCATTTGAAATATCTTAGGATTCTCAGCTACAATGTTATCACATAAAACGTAAAACAAAAAAAGAAAAACAATTTTAAAAGAATTTTAAAACAATTTTAAAAAAAGAAAAACAATTTAAAAAAGAAAAAAGAAAAACATATATATATATATATAGAGAGAGAGAGAGAGAGGATGAAGAAGATATCAAGCTGTTAACACATGGCAATATGACATTAGAACGTGGGCCTGCTGAAAGCTATTAAATTGTAGGACATGGTCTAACCATAAAATATAATATTCCTCATTTCTTATGTTTGATGTTACTGCAATAAAAGTTTTTGCACCTCCGTTTTACTTTTAACTTTTTACATTTATACATAAACTAGTTTTTCTACGCGCTTTGCGCGAATAGGATAATGCCCAATACTTATTTTTAAATAAGTATTTCAAAGTATATCAATGCAATATTATTTAGAAGATGTTCACGCATAGATAAATAAATGTTGAATTTGTTTATTTAAATCGGTAATTTAAAATATATAAATGCAAGATAATATATGAGAGATTGATTATATATAACTGACAAAAATAAATTATTTTCAACTTTGTAATAACGTTAATCTAAGTACTAAGTCTAAAAGCGATAGTCTAAATAAATACTATTTTTGGTTTAAATTTTTCTAATTCTCTTTTAGGCAGCATTGTTATTGTTTTCATCTTTTTTTTTTTTTTTTTTTTTTTTTTGGTAGTGTGTCATGTGCAATTGGTTTATTGGTAGTATCATAGAGGGATTTATCATGCAATGAGATTATGATGTATGAAGTTTTAGATTTGTCTTGTTGTGTATATGACTGAGATCTTAGTTGTGCTATGAACTCTTTATCTTACAAGCACATGTTGATATTTGGTAGTGGTAGTTTTCCCTACATGTTTCATGTGTTGTGAGACATCTAATTCTAAATTAATTAAATGCAAATATATTATTTTTTGTTGTAGCTACTAATTTATTTTTTAATTTAACTAATAAGAGCAATAAAGTGAGAAAATTATGATGTGGAACTGTGTCCACTTTGCAAGGTGGACAAAGGTGGACACGGTTTCAAAACTGTTCATAATTATGAATGTATAGTTCAAAAATTATGAACATATAGTTCTATAATTATGAACATAGAGTTGTGAACATAATTATGAATATAGAGATTCAATAATTGTGAATGTGAAGTTAAAAATTATGAATATATAGCTTTATAATTATGAACATATAGTTCAGTAATTATGAACATAAAGTTCTGTAATTGTGAATATAAAGTTCAATAATTAGAATATGAAGTTCAAAAATTATAAATATATAGCTTTATAATTATGAACATATAGTTCAGTAATCATGAACATAGAACTGTGTCCACATTGCAAGGTGGACACAGTTCCACAGCATAACGATTGAATAAAGTGGTGTACATACTTTTCGTCCACAATAATGAAATCATTGATTTTTTTTTTAAATTTCCATTCGTTGTTGAGACAAATTATTTTGAGAGTTTGTCAAAGACAATTGCTGTCAATAGATGATGATAATAAATAATTCAAAATATAAGGTTACAATAGATATTATTATAACTAGTATGATACCTGTGCGATGCACGTGAAGTGATTTGTAAAATAAATGTTATATTGTGTTAATAAAATATTAGAAGAATTACATGAAAAGAATATAATTAATCTCATAGGACAAAATAAATTTTCAAGTATAATATATATATATATATATATATATATATATATATATATATATATATTAATTAAGGTGTGTAGTTAGAATGATAATGCATGGATTAAATATTTGAAATATTAAAATTCTAAACAACACATTTATAATATATAGAAGATCAAATGAAAAAAGAAATTTCTTTAGAAAAAGAAATATACACAATAAACTCAATGATTTTTTTTTTTTTTTTTTTTTTTTTTTTTTTTTTTTTTTTTGCAATTTCTACACATTAAAGAACCTTTTACAATGAGTTTTTGTCAAATCTTTCATTATATTCAGTCCTTCACAAGTCTTTCGTTTACATGTGCACATTGGTCCACTTCCACCAGATTTGTTAAGGATCATCTTATAACCATTGAGGAAGCAAATAAAAAAAAAAAACTTAAACTCTTTGGAAAATAAAGGAAATAAGAAAATACAAAATCCAGCATAAGAACAACCCTGAATAAGCATTCTCTTCAAAAAAAAAAAAAAACCCTGCATAATGTAGGCATTATCTATACCACTTCCAACCAGCAGAGGCGCTGCAGCTACCCAAACGCTCATTGAGTCGTCACCATCTTCGACCTCTACCCTGTGCAAGTAATTGAAACATCCAAATCCTTGGACCTATAACTCAATCTGCCTCTTCATCGCAGGTTGCCTCGCCTCCGCCATGTACGGTTTCTCCACCATGGCCAGCCGAAGTTTTCCTTGTGTGGTCATTGATCGCCCGCCACTGCAACGCATTTAACACCAAAGCCGAAATTCAAGAACCCAATACTTCGACAACTATGCCTCTGCTATATATATATATATATATATATATATATATATATATATATATATATATATATATATATATATATATATATATATATATATATATACTACAAAAATAGCCAATCATTCAAGATAGAACAAAAATAGCCACACGAAAAATGCAAACCTTTTCACCAGAAAGCTTTTCCAGTTTATCAATGGATCCATAACAATCATCTCCTCACCATCCTCACTAATCCATACAGAACGTGGAGTTCTCCAGAACATACTTCGACTAACAGCCCAATCCCTTGCATTTTCCTGTCAAAGAACACACCTCATTAAAAATATCAAGTGATAAATTTATTATCTGAGTCGTCAAACAGATACCTAATCCGCTACTTATTCTTTTCTTCTTCGCCTGAACGGGATCGGAATTCGAACCTGGGTCCATTTCCTTCCTGCAATCTGAGACCTATGTAAAATCCATGGACACAATCTTGCAACCACTATGCCTATATATATATATATATATATATATATATATATATATATATATATATATATATTAATGCAAAGATGATATCGAGAATTGAACAGATACCTTGAGCATAACAATAGATCATTACTCTTTATCAATAAATGTTTTCTAGAAATAGGAAAAGACATATGGATAAATGCGTTGTTTGCCTAGGAAATCTAATCCATGAACATACACCATTAATAACATCTTTTATACGGAATAATTAAATATTTCAAAAATACCACATTTACCAAACGGTGTCGTATTGCTTGGGCGGGAATTAGAGTCATTTTTTGTGGCCAATACATCTGGCTTTATTATAGATAAGATAATATAGTAAAAATTAACTTACAAATTTATTTAGAAGTTATCATACATTGATAAAAGCATAATTGAAATATTAAGTTTTGTTTTCAATAATCAAAAGAAGATTAATTAAACGAAGAAAAAAAAAACTGAACTTAAATTTATTATTTTTTTAATGAAAGAAAATCAAATGATTATCAAAGTTCCTGATTTATAATCATTGAATGCTATGTATTTAGTTGGGCTAATTATTTGACCAAAATTTATGTTAAATTTTATATATATTTTTAATACATTTTAACATATTCGTAGTATATGTTTAACAATTATGCTAACTCTAATTGGAATGAGGTTCGAACCTAAGACCTTTCTTATAGAAATTAATGAGTAAGTTAAGAATAATAAATAGTTAACGGAATATTCCGTTAATAAAGTTTATACTAACGGAATTTAAGGTTATTTAAGGAAAGAAAATAATATAATAAAGGGTAAATAAGAAAAATCATTAAAAATACTAAAACCAAAATACTATGAACCATTCATTTTAAGAAACAAGTAGTACCGGCATTTTTTTTTATTCCAGTTAAGGACCTAATATTATTGGCTCTTATTAAAATTGTAGATGTAGACAATACTCCATTCATTATATTTGATTTGATTCATTAAGCTTGATTAAAATTATTTATAATTAATTTTTTCATAATATCAAATTTAGTACTCCGTATTAATTTAAAAAATTATATATTAAGCAGCTATATTAGAAGTAATGTTAAACACATAGAATTAAATTTGAAAATAATAAAATAATACTTAAAAAGAATTTGTTTGATAGATGAAGAATAAACAAAATATGTCCTCATGGACGATTCAGTTGATCACAGAGGTAAAATTTGAGAACAATGATCTGGAATTGAGTCTTACCAACGACAATAATGTAAGAGGAACCTCTCAAAATAATAGAACTCTATGTGCACAGTAAGTAAAAGTCTAGCCTCTGTGAACAATAAACAAAATATGTAAAATTTGATGAAATATATAATAAATGTAGCCAAGTATGGTATTAATTTTTCATACATGATACATGTACAATATCTTCTGGCTCCTAGCATATATTCACAGAATCTAGCCAGTTTACTCTTCTCTATTTTTTTCTCCTTTTACTATTTTTAATTATCAGGTATCTCTAGTCCCTATTCCCTACTTTAAAAAAATAAAATAAAAAATCAACTCATAAGATATCGATGAAATGACATAAGTCTTTTCACATTAATTTTGATGTGTGGTTTTAATTAACTAGTCAAGAAAATGTGTAGTTATCCAAATAAATACTCCGTAATGTTTATTTTTTTAAAAAGATTAAATCGTAAAATAAATGTAACAAATACTGTTTTTTTAACATTACCCTTGTAAATTTTTTTTTTTTAAAAGTACAAAATTTATCAAGTTTTGTAAGTGTAAAAAAAAAATAATATATAAGTTCTTTCATTCCCTTTAAATTATACACTATTACACTTCATTATAGATGGAAATAGGTGGCGCTGATTCCATATATTTATTATGAGTATAACTATTGTGCAAGAAAGTCTTACGGGTCCTTATCCTTAAGATGAGTTGGATCACGATGAAAATGTAATACTTATACTGAAAAATACAATACTAATGATGAATAAAATGTTTCTTACTTATAACGGAGAGTGTAATATCTCATATATGTTTTAATATAATTATTGAATTTTATTATGTTTAAATAATTTAAATATTATAATTAATTTTTGAAGTTTTTAATAAGATAATAAACCGTAGTTACCCGTATTTGGTGAGACGGGGATGATTTTTAAAAAGTTCATTTGTTGCGGTCAAGGATGGGGTGAGTGAAGAAAGTTTAAGATGGATCCAGTGATAGAAGTAATCACCCTTGAATTACTCCTGACTCATTGTCATCTCTACACTCATTGGAATTGTTCATGCATAATTGAATATTAAATTTGTGTATTTAAATATGCAATTCTATGTTTACAAATGCAAGATAATATAGTCAAGATTGATTATAATTGTCAATGAAATAATTCTATAGGTATGGTTGAAACCAAATACGGGACATAAGGAGAGAAAATAAAAATTAGTGCATAAAATATTAAATATATACTAATATTGAAGAGCTAACTCCTGATTGTCAAACAAGGACATTGCGAGATAGTTTCCACTTCAATTTGTTGTGTGATTTGAATACTCTTTTTGTCAATAAATCTCCAAAGTAGTTAATATGATTGGTTTAATTATATTTTTTTTATTTCTTTATTTTTAAAACAATTATTATTATTATTATTATTATTATTATTATTATTATTATTATTATTAATTTTTTCATCGTATTAATAAAATACTTGGTAAATAAATGTATAACACTATTTTGTATTATAACTTTGATATTTAATTAAAAAATAGTGCACAAAAAAAAGATAATAGACAATGTAGTGAATATAATCAATTGATGAATTTGTACATTGGAGAAATATAAAGACAATATAACTAATAAAATTATTTCTCTTAACTAATTTATTGATAATGAATAATTTTTTTTTAATAAAGACATTGTAGGGACAATGTAGCGAATATAATCAATTGATGAATTTGAATGTAAATAATTTTTATATTGGAGAAAAATAAATACAATATAACTAATAGAATTATTTTTCTTATTTAATTTATTGATAATGAATAATTTTTTTGAATAAAGACATTGTAGACACATAATTCTAAATTAAAGAAATGCATATGTATTATTTTTTATTGTAGCTACTAAATTATTATTTAATTTAATAAGAGTAAAATAGAGTACTAATTATGTCAACTTTGATTGGGATGAGGTTCAAACCTAAGACCTTTCTTATTGAATTCAATGAGTAAGTTAACGGTGAACTAACAGAAATTAACGGAAAAGATAATATTTAACGGAAAAGTTAACGAAAAATCATATTCATTAAGGATAAATTAGGAAATCTTAAGAAAAAATTAAAATATGATCAATCTGAGTCATTCATTTGATTAAAAAATTTGACCGTCATTTTTTCTACTCATTATAGGCCTAACTCTCTTGGCCTTTTATTAGTATATATATATATATATATATATATATATATATATATATATATATATATATATATATATATAAAAGTTTGTTCAAATGCGGTCGCGCCCTCCCGTGCGGCCGTTTGAAGAATACACTAATAATGTTACAAAAAAGGCACCAATAGTGTAGAAAAATACACAACAATTAAACGTAAAACTACACCAAAAAATACACACACACCCAAAAAATTACATCATATAACTCTCCACCCCTAATGGTGTATTTCCGAACACTGTGTGGTGCTTTTGTTCATACCCAATAGTGTGTTTTTGGTGATGCGTACCCAATTTTTGCGTTTTTTTGTTGTTCATTTCCTAACGTTGATGGTGTATATTTGCATAACTATTGGTGCGACCGCATTGACCGAACAGGAAGGTGCGACCGCACCTACACTCAATTAAGTTCCCGTGCGGTTGTGCGATGATTATTGTGCGTGAGTTTTGTACTTAAAATGCGTGAGTCTTATGCTTAAGGTGCATGAGTTTTGTGCTTAAGAGGTGAGTGGGTTGTGTACTTAATGTAAGCAGTTGTTGAAACTTAATGTGCGTGAGTTTTGTGCTTAAGGTGCGTGGGTTTTGTTCTAAATGTGCGTGAGTTTTTTACTTAAGATGCATGAGTTTTGTGCTTAAGGTGCATGTGTTTGTGCTTAATGTGAGTAGTTGAAACTTAAGGTGCGTGGATTTCCTTCTTAATGTGCGTTGTTTTCCTCATTAAGGTGCGTGATTTGTATGCTTAATGTGCGTCAGTTGTGTGAAACTTAAAGTGAACTATTTTTAAAACCTTAGGTCCGTGAGTTTAATTTTGTCCTTAATGTGAGTGAGTTGTGTACTTAAAGTGCGCCAATTTAATGCTTAAGGTGCATTCATGAGTGAGGAAGTCATGATTGAGGAAGAGTTTTGGCAACAGAAGGCGCGCATCACCGAGGTACAGGAGGGTGAGAGGAACTCTCATTATTTTCACTCTCTTGTAAAAGAGCGCAGGCGGAAACTCTTCATACACAGAGTTAGAGATGATACAGGACAGTGGATTGAGGATAGGGAGGGTATTGCTGCACAGGCAGTATCTTTCTTTGAGCACATGTTTACTGCCGAGATTGGGGGCTTTGATACTGCTTTGCTTGATTGTGTTCCGCAGTTGGTCACTGAGGGCGACAATGATTTGCTGACTGTGGTACCGGAAGAGGAGGAAATCAAAACCGCCGTGTTTCAGATGAGTTCAGTCAGTGCTGCTGGTCTATATGGTTTCTCGGGGGCCTTCTACAAGGCTTGCTGGGATATTATCCGTGCTGATGTGGTTCTGATGGTACAGAGTTACTTCTTGGGCAGAGATTTCACTAGGGCTATCACGCACACATCCATCGTCCTGCTTCCGAAGAAGCCGAATCCAGAGACTTGTGCAGACTACAGACCGATCAGCTTGTGTAATTTCAGCAGCAAAATAGTCACCAAGCTGATGGTGGTTAGATTGGCCACGGTTCTTCCCCGCCTTCTGTCACCACACCAGAGTGGTTTTGTGGCCGAGAGATCGATTACTGACAACATCCTACTTGCTTCAGAGATGTGTCACGGACTGCAGGTACAGAAGCGTGACGTTGTGCTTAAGTTAGACATGGCTAAAGCATACGATCGCGTTTCTTGGATTTTCTTGACCTCGGTGATGCGCCGCCTCGGTTTTTCAGAGACATGGATTGACTTGGTGTTCCGGGCAGTGTCTAATGTTTGGTACTCGGTGATTGTCAATGGCGTCAAAGAGGGCTTCTTTACTTCGTCCCGGGGACTGCGGCAGGGAGATCCTTTGTCGCCTAGTTTGTTCGTCATCGCGGCTGAGGTTCTTTCAGTTTACTTGGCCCGTGTCTACGAGGATCCTGCAGTCCCCCGTTTCACTCAGCCACCCCGCACCCCGCACATCCACCACTTGGCATATGCAGATGATATTATTATATTCAGTACAGCCAGACAGGGTGCCATTAAGACTGTCATCTCGGCCCTCAAGGAGTATGAGACTATCTCAGGACAGCTGGTCAGTTTACAGAAGAGTGCTTTCTACATGCATCCTCGTACTCCGGATAGAGTGCTTCAGAGAGTACGCCGGGCAACTCGTTGTATCCACCGCTCATTCCCCTTTACATATCTTGGTTGCCCTGTGTACGTGGGACGAAAGAAGTGCATCTACTTTAGCCCTACAGTTGACAAGGTGAAGGCCAAGTGTTTGAGCTGGGAACGCCGTGTCTTGTCGAAGGGCGGGAAGGCCATTTTGATTACTTCAGTTCTACAGGCGATACCCCTACATCTGTTCGCCGCCTGCGCCCCGCCTAAGCAGGTGATCCGGGACCTTGAGCGTTGTTTTGCCAGTTTCTTTTGGAGGCAGTCAGGTGGGTCCCGGTATCACTGGAGTTCGTGGAAGAATCTCTCCCTTCCCAAAAAAGAGGGCGGGTTGGTTTCTTAGACTTGGACTTGATGGTGCGTGCTGCTAGTGCGAAGCTGTGGTGGACTTTTCGCACTGAGCACACGCTATGGACAGATTTCATGCGGGCAAAGTATTGTAGCCGGGTTCACCCGGTTGCAAAACTTGTCCGGACTTCAGACTCTCATACCTGGAAGCGGATGTTGGCTGTTCGTGATGAGGCAGAGCGTGCCATGGGCTGGCGGTTGTTCCAAGGCCGGGTTAATTTCTGGTGGGACAACTGGTCGGGTCTTGGTCCGCTTGGCAGATTATACCCTTTCCCGGGGGTCTCGTACTCCCGCGCTCCGCTTCTTGACTTCGTTACTGATGGCGTCCTCGACCTGTTTGATCATCCGGACTTGGCTTTGGCCGGGTTACATGTGGACTTGTCCCGACTTGGGCAAGGACCGCGAGATATTCCTGTTTGGCGTCCAGCATCCGACGGTATGTTTTCTTTCGCTACGGCGAAGTCCTTTTTGCGACCTGCTAGGCTTGTTGACCCGGATCCCTTCCTTGCTAGATGTTGGCATAAGCACCTTCCTTTTAAGGTGTCTTTCTTAGCGTGGAGGGTGTTTCGGGGTCGCCTGCCTACGGATGACGTCATATCTCGTTTTGGCCATGTGGTCGTCTCGAGATGTTGGTGTTGTCCAGCTCCTGCTTTTGACTCCATTGCACATATTTTTTACTCAGGAGACACAGCTCGTGCTGTGTGGCATCATGTGTTTGCGTCCCTCGGCCTCCAGTCACGCCATAGGAGTTTACGGACTTTGATCGCTAGCTGGGGGCGGAGTGGTACGCATAACCCTCTTCGCTCTTTTGTTCTTTGCAGGTTGCCATATCTGGTTCTCTGGGAACTCTGGAAGCACCGCAATGGGTGCTTACACGGCCGAGATACCCCGAGTGTTGCGCGAGTTATGTTTGGGGTAGCTCGGGGCGTGGTTGAGTGCCTATATCGGCGGTGGCCGGGTCAGCATATCCTCCCGCCTAATTGGAGGATGATTGTGTCTTATCTGGAGGCACATGTGCCTCGCCGAGTGATCCGTTCTGTTCGTTGGTCCCCCCCTTCTTCTGGTTCTCTCAAGCTTAATCTTGCGCTTTTGGCTTCAGAAGGGGGGGCGGCTGCCTTGGTCCGTAACCAGGGTGGCGGGCTTTGCTACGGGGTTTCCTGGTCTAGGCAGGGGGAGACTATTCGGGGCCTTTTCCGAGTTCTCTTTTCTTGTCTGACTTGGTGCCTGGACGGAGGTCATCGGGTTCTTGTGGTGGAGACCTCTGTCCTTGACCTGGAGGCTTACTTTGATGCTTCGGCCACCACACCTTGGTATATGGATGCCGTGGTCTCCAGGCTGCATTTCCTCTGTTCCTGCAGCACTATCAGTTTCATGCTATGTCCTCCCCGGGCGAATCTCCCGACTCAGGCTCTTGCAGATTGGGCCCTTGATACACCTGGGGAGACTGCCTTCGTTACATTTGCTGCCTTACCACCTAGGGTGCGCGCTCTCCTCATCCATGATGACGTGCCCTATGTTTTCTTCGACTTTGCGGACCCGCCTTGAGGGCGGTGCTCTCCTTTATTTCTCTTTCGTTTTATTTTCTCGTCTTTTATTATTTTATTTTATGGCTAGTTTTTTCTCGCATGTATAGCTTGTTTGCATGGGGCATAAAGGGATTCTGGTATCGGGTTTCTCTTTCTGCTTTGTGTTCTCAATGCTTATCCTGTTTCTGCGTGTTGCTGTGTGTTTGCCGGATGTATTCGTTGGTTTCATGCATAGCGTACACTCTGAGGTGGGAGTGCTCCTTTAGTCTTGTTTGTATATATATATCTGCGTTTATGGTGTTTGGTGAATTAAGGCTGGCTGTTTATATTAAGGGTTGGGAGGGTGTGAGGTGGGTTCTGGTACTTAGCATATATGCTATTGCTTTTGTGGATGGCTATATAGGCTCCCCGGGTCAAATACAGTACGCTGTACCGTGGGAGCTGGCCTGACGCTTGAGGGTGGTATATATGTTGGCACCAGTGGTTAGGGAGCCATTG